>NC_134485.1:279175411-279360411 GCF_040206685.1 Ascaphus truei
AGTAACGCCGCTCGCGGCGTGCTCCTCACTCACCTGCAGCCCTGCCAGGGTCTCCCGCGGCTCACACGGATTCCTCCTCTAAGACGCCGAGCTCCGTTTCCCCTGTGCGCGCGGGCGCACGTCAGTCCCCTTCTTCTGCCCTCGGTTCAGGGCGTGTGCCCGCGCATGCATCCACAGGCACAGCCACACGGAGGCGCGGTCACACAGAGGCGCACCAGCCTCTTAAAGGCACAGTACCCTTTTCCAATGCTGCAATTCAATACACCAATTCTTCTAGGATCTATAGCTCCTACTCCAGGAACTCATCTAGACCTATCCCTGTCTCAGCCTGGCCCATTCACACACCCCCACCTTGCTACTCTGCCATTGGACCATCTTGCCTATATATACCCTGCAGCTTCATTAACTCGTCGGCTGAGCATAGAACCAGTTGTTCTCATCACTCTCTGCCTCCCTAGTCCTGTCTTGTCCTATCTTGTATTGCAGTCTTCCTCGTGTACCGAACCGGCTTCCGCTACATCTACCCGCACCTCTGGCATCCCGAACTCGGCATACAGCAACACGACTCTCCGCACCTCTGGCATCCCGATCTCGGCAAACGGTAAATGACAACGTCCCTCTCTCTAACCCCAGACTTGGCAAACAGCACCCTCTACCATCCGTACCTCTCCTGCCCCGATCCGGACTTCCAGACCACTCTACTCTCAAGACGTGCCCTCGTCGCTGTGGGTGGCGTTATATCCTATCCCACCTCAGCACCGCGGTCCCGTCTCGTTTGTGGTGAGCACGCCCTGACAGAGAGAGAGGTCTGAGAGAGAGAGAGAGAGAGAGGTCTGAGAGTGAGAGGTCTGAGAGAGAGGTCTGAGAGAGAGAGAGAGAGGTCTGAGAGAGAGATATAGAGGTCTGAGAGAGAGAGAGTGAGGTCTGAGAGAGGGAGTGAGGTCCGAGAGAGAGAGAGTGAGGTCCGAGAGAGAGATTGAGAGTGTGTGAGAGTGTATGAGAGAGACACCAACTGCGCACTGCAACTGTTAGGTATGTATATACACCTTTGTTTTTACTTTAGGCACCGCGGAAAAATCCTGATAGCCTTGGGGAGCCTTGAAAAAATTCTGATTGCTTTGGGGAGCCTTGAACCAAAAAAGTTTGGGAACCACTGGTTTATACTGTGGTGCCGACGAGTATTCTAAAACAAATCTGGGGCAATCACCAACAAGACCCAGGTACATGCTGCAACATTTCAGTGACATTTCTGCAGACAAACTAATGGCCCATTGGATTAACAGCGGGGGTCCCTGGCAGTCCCATTCAAACTGCTGTATTAATCCGATGGGCCATTAGTCTCTGCAGAAATGTCACTGAAATTTGCAGCATGTACCCAGAATATACCTGGATCTTGATGGTGATAGACCAAAATTTTACAAGGCAAGTGTAAGGCAAAAAGCAGGATTTTCAGCGCTCGTGCTGCAGATGTTTTGATAGGATTAATCCCTGTGCTGCACGTGCATGGAGCGTCTCCCCAGGAGCTCCCACTTCAGAGGTGATCCCCCCTCGAAGGGGCGGAGGACACCCTGAGAAACAGAGAAGAAAAAAATGCACAAAAGCGCACAAGGGAAGGAATTAGTATTAATTTATTAAAACAAACACATAAACAGCTGAGGGGATCCAACCCCTCCTCAGCTCAATGGATTAGCTGCCCAGAAATATAAACCATATATATGGTCTCTAAACATAGAAAAATCTAACACAGTAAACCATACACAACATAAGAAAAAAACACACAATCAATGTAAAAATAAACAGAGAGAGTATTAACAGCCCAAGGGAGTTAAGGTTGAAACCGCCATAGAGAACTATAATACTGCTGACAGGGGGAAACGAACACTCACACTGAGGCAGAGAAGGGGGACCTCTGATGACCGTATAAGATCCGGATCACGGCATCAAGGAAGATGGAAGCAGCCGCCTCTGGAGCCTCAGGCAAGCTCAGTTTCAGTCTCTCAGCAAACACGCGCAGGATGACCTGTCGTGACCTCTACGCGTTTCGCATCACGTGCTTCGTCAGGAGAGGTCGTAGAGGTCACGACAGGTCATCCTGCGCGTGTTTGCTGAGAGGCTGAAACTAAGCTTGCCTGAGGCTCCAGAGGCGGCTGCTTCCATCTTCCTTGATGCCGTGATCCGGATCTTATACGGTCATCAGAGGTCCCCCTTCTCTGCCTCAGTGTGAGTGTTCGTTTCCCCCTGTCAGCAGTATTATAGCTCTCTATGGCGGTTTCAACCTTAACTCCCTTGGGCTGTTAATACTCTCTCTGTTTATTTTTACATTGATTGTGTGTTTTTTTCTTATGTTGTGTATGGTTTACTGTGTTAGATTTTTCTATGTTTAGAGACCATATATATGGTTTATATTTCTGGGCAGCTAATCCATTGAGCTGAGGAGGGGTTGGATCCCCTCAGCTGTTTATGTGTTTGTTTTAATAAATTAATACTAATTCCTTCCCTTGTGCGCTTTTGTGCATTTTTTTCTTCAAGTGTAAGGCAAGTTTTAGAATACTCGTCGGCGCACCTGCAGCTCTAAAAACTAAAACACTTAATTTTTTTCATGTATTTGTCTCTGTTCTATGTGGCGCTTTTGTAGCCAGGGGGGCTTCAATGAGGAGTAAACAGTTACCATGATTTTATAATTAGTATTCACTATGTAACTGATGTTTAAAACAAGCAATATGGTTTAAATAATGTTATGTAGCATTTTTGGTAAAATAAATACATTTTTATTTTAAATTTGTGGCATTTAATGCAAATTGCATAGGTGAACTAAACCTCATAGTTGTCGGTTATTGTTCAACAGTTCAACTGTTACAAAGACTAATACCAGTATGCTTTTCCCTTTCGCTTAAACTAAGGATCAATGCAGGTTTAAGGAAGATTTCTTGACACCACAGGAAAATGTAGAGTAAATCAGTGTGGCGTTGGATGAATGATAAATACTGACTGAGATTTATATTATCAATTTCAGTTTAAATTGTCTTCTTTCTGATCTTTCCTTATTTCCATTAGACTTTCATTGTGAAGCAATTTAAGAATGACCACAAGAAAATAGTCTCGCTGTGAACCCATTAAATCATGATAATTGGAAACTTCAAAGAGGTTGAATACGCATATGAACATAATTACAGTAAGCAGGTTTGAGGTCCATGTTAGAAATGCATCTAAAAGTCTTTATTAAAAAGAAAAAATAGCATGAGTGAATGCAAAGTAATGTATTGTATATTCCTTATTTCAAGTGAAGTGATAAATTAACAGGCCTGCTTTGTGTGAATATCAATTCTTTATAAACCTTGTAGCACTAAAATGTATACAGTACTCTAAATTTACATTGTACAAACATATTATTTAGCACAGTACAATGGGAAACAACATTATTGTGATGGTAGGGGATAGCCAGTATTCATAATAATGGTGAAGCCTGACTGGTTACCCCTGAAAACCTTGGGTCCCTGGCAGTTAAGTAGCACCATAAGCCAGGGACAATGGAATGTGCCATGCAATGCATAGTAAAAAAAATAACCTGTTTTTGGGCTTTACCTATTCCACTTGCCCCACAGACATAAAACTTTGGAAGTGTAAGTTTTAGGTGGGATATTTTGGTCAAAATGCAGTTACCTTGTTTGCAGGAGTTCGGGGAAAAAAGTTACCGGTAGTCCAGTAATTCTCCACAACGTGCAGACTTGATTTGCGGGTTTGTGAGGTGAGTTACACTGGGGCTACACAGTGTCCCTCAGAATCCTGGTTTTCGAGTCCACGTTTCCCAGACCCATTTCTCTTACAGGTATAATGTCCCCCAAGTCATATTCTTTATTAAAACATGTTTTATATTGTCACTGGATACCAGGACTTTTAACAAATTTATACCGGGATCATTCACTAGGTAAAACATGGTAGTAGAATAAAATGAGGTTTATTTGGGTAAACCTGCGTACTCACAGTCAAATACAAAATACAGGTAGAAAACACACTTCTCGGGGCCAGGGGGTAAAAACTAGGCTCAAATAGGTGCAGGGCACCTGTTTCGTACGGCTTACCCTGACCGGGAAATTCCTCCCGGCTTCCTGGTCTTATTTTTGGCAAGAAATCCTAGCAGCAACCGCTATGTTCTAAAATGATAACTTGGACCTCGCTGTCACGAGACACTAAGACTAATACCAGGGATCAATATCACCAGACAGAACACAAGAGTTTATAAAATTAATTTATTCGAAAAGTATATCCACAGTTATACAAAACAAACAAACATGCCACATACCCTACTGTGAAAACTGGGGGATACACTTCATATCTAATTGCAGGGACAACCATGCAGAGATTTCCCCTGTTCTCTCTTCTTGCTTAGTGCCTACAGGAATGGTTTTCAGGCCTGAGACCAGCACTGGAGAGGACACTGCATTTTCTCCTTGTCACAGCAACACATCTGTAACTCTCTGAAGGGTCTGTCTGCTAGGGGTCTCCCTCCCCACCTTTTTATACACTTAAAACATAATATTGCAACACTCAGGGCAAGGTGCTGCCTACATGCACAGGCCCTGATTGGTGGGTAGAACTTCAACATTACTGATGCAGCGAGCGGCTCATGAATTTGAGAACGATATAATCCCCTAATTCTCCCCGGTTTTGGCGTGTTATTGTTTTGAACTGACCGCAGCGCATTAGCTTCCCAAAGCAGGGACCCCTGCTGTGTGAATGGTACCAGCGTCTGCCTGTGTATAATAGACACGCAGAAAGAGAGTCTGAATCAGTCCCTCTAACTGCGATCGCAGTCACAGGCGATCGCAGGGTGTTTATTAAAATTCTAAAATTACAGTTTTGTAGCAGGCGGTCTCCTGAGCTGAACAAAGTTTATTTCAGCCTTGGAGACCCCCTACTTCCCGAGTTACAGGCCCAGTTATGGGGTGCCAGTATCCCTGCCATGTTAAAATCCTGTGGGTTACGTGACCGCAGGACTAGAGGGATACGGGCACCCCATAACTGGGCCTGTAACTCAGGAAGTAAGGGGTCTCCAAGGCTGAAATAAACTTTGATTAGCTCGGAAGACCCCCTGCTCACGCACACAATAAATAAAAATTAAAAATGTAAGCAGCTTCATTACCTTAGCAATGCCCGCTAAGGCAATGAAGGGATTAAGGCACAGGTACCAACCCTGTGTGTAAAAAACCTAGAACATGGCCTACACAGTACAGTACATTTAAATAAATAACCCCCCCCCCCTGTACCACCAAACACACATACTGTACACTACATTACATTAATGGGCCAAATAACTATTATCCAGATATGGATAATAGATTAAGAGAAAGAAAAAAACAAATAGGAAGCGCAGTAAAAAACGGGTTAATGGCAAATAGACAACTTTATGTGGATATAAAAATCACAAAATAAATAATATACAACAATTGTTATATTAAAAAACAATATTGAGAATAATGTCCATATGATTGGAATCACTGATGAGCGGTGATCGTAGCTGGCTGCTGCAAGCAGAGAGTCAAAAGGATAAACAAAGTTGAGTAAAGCAGGTGCAGGATTGCAAAATTGAATTATAGTGCAAGGTTGAAAATTTCCTAGGACCAGGGTAACTGCCCCCTATGCACAGATCGTTGGGGGGTGGAAACAAGTAAAGGGGGGGGAGAATGTATATGGGCCGTTAATAAGCCACTACTGGATGAGCTCACCCAACCTCCGATCGTTATTATGGAACGGCACGTAGATTCCTCCCCATAGATTCCTCCCCAGCCAGCTCCTCCAAGTCTCAGATGTAAGAGACCAACTGAATCCAGCCACACCGGGTTTCCGGGTATGGCGTCACGGCCGGACGTGAAGCACTAACCCTTCCCGGCTACAGCAGGAACTGTTGAATCCTCCTCCACAGCACAGATCGCCAGACACAGACAGACACGCCAACAACAATGTCACCGCCGCTTCCTCCAGGGCACACAGCAGTGCCAGATGAGACCAGTCAATGGGACAAAAGGGAGCAAAGACCCCTGGCTCCTCCTCCTACGCGTTTCACCATCAAAGTGGCTTCATCAGGGATACCATAGAGTAGAGATTGTAGACGGACGTTCACAGAGGTACACAATTGGAGACTTTATAAGGTGAAATTATAATAGGCTTTATTGTGCCTTTTCCTTTTCATCAGGAAATCATCCAAACACAGGGGAGTGAACAAAGCTTCTATTAACTTGGGAGTGTCTCTAGTGAAAATACCATGCAATTAATTCACAACTCCATAAGTCAAGCATGTCTCGCAGCCCCAAAACATATAGCATGAAATAAGCAGATATAAGCAGTCTCTTAATTATGAAAGTCTTATCTGTTTCTTGCTGTAGAGTAAGCTTCTCTGCTCTCCTGGAACCGCACCCGTGCGTGCACAGAAAATATCAGCATCCAGGTTTAGAAGTCTTATTTGGTGTCTTGCAATCAGCTTTGCTGGGCAGAGCTCAAGACCGGTCAGCTCCAGAGATGTGTGTTCTCTTGGTCAGACTCTCCTGGGAGTCTCAAGAACACTCCCCTGTCTCTCCAAAGGTCAGCTCTCAGTCAGAGCTAAGGAGTCACTTCCTGTCTCAACAGACAGGCTTTTGTAAGCAATCAGGCAGGTGGTGTTTATTAATTGACTACCAGCAGTTAACCACCACACTGCCAGATTAAAGGCACATTACTTGAACAGGGATTACTCCCCTGTTACATACCTCCCCTGTTTGTGGGAAGCTCGGGCTTGCCACGGCCAAAGCCCATCCTTCCACTCTCATTCTAGATATCTCAGTGACTTGAATGAGAGTGGATGGAGGAAGAGAACCCTCAGTCCTGTTGGGATTGGAGCCCTTTCTCCAGTTTATTCGTGTCTCCTCCTGAAGGCGTTTGAGATCAGCACCCCTCAGTCGGTCGAGGAGGACTTTCTCCAAGTATAGTCTTTTTGCTACGTGTGCGGTCATGAGATTTCCCTCGCGTTGGGTGCTCGTCTTATTGTAGGCATACTGTATGGCAGCAGTTGCAGAGCATTTAAAAACCGCCCTTTTCCCACTCAATGGGGTTGCTAGTTCAGCCTCTTTGAGATTAAGTTGCAATTCCACACCCACTTCCAGAGAATGTCTCATCTTTTCAGCTTTATCAGCTAAGGATTCTTCTGGTTTTAATTCAGCATGTGTACCTTCTTTTGTTGCCTGCTGGGTGGCTGAAGGTTTTGCTAGTGCTTGTTTAGGTGGTTCAAATTTTGCAACCTTGTCTTTCAGATGAGCGGTATTCCCAGCTCTCACTGTACCCTTGTCTTCATGGGTTTTTGAGGCTGTGGGATACTGACGCTTAGTCAGGGTCAATACTTGTCCTTGTAGGACTGTAATCTTATCTGCGAGAGATCCCTGTTTCTTGAGTGCGTCTTGCAAGTCTCTTCTCAGGGAATTTATCTGCATGCTTTGCTTTCTCTAAGCCTGCCTCCACATTTTTATTGCATTGTGGAGCACTATGAACTTCTTTGCTTGGGCCGCAGTTACTTGTTTCAGTTTCTGGACCTTCTTGTGCTCCCTTTTGTGCCGCGTCACCTGGGTTCTAAGCTTGGCTTTTACCGTTGCTTTGGTGATGCTCAAGGTAGCCTTCAGTTTCTCATGCTGCTATGCGGGGACATACTGGGTCATCAGACGTTCCAGCAGCACATGAATTTATTTAGCAGCCTGCAGCTTTTTTTCCTGCAGCATTTGCTGCTTCTCCTCAACATACTGGAGGTGTGTACGCAGACCTTGCAGTTGGTTCTGCAGTCGGTGCTCTGCTTCAAACTTTTCCATGACTTCTTCTGTCAAATGGAAATGAAAATGTTTTCTCTTTTTAATCTTGAATTTTCTCTTTTTTCAGTCTCTGCATTCTTCAGGGCTTCTTTGCAGTCCTCCTTCCATTTACGCACATCTGCTTTGAGAATGACACTCTCCTGGCGTGAGACTTCCTTCTCTAGGTTGAGGGTCTGAAGCTCCTTCTGAGAGACTTTGAGATCTGTATCAAGATTACCAATAGTTTCTTTAACAATGTCCAGCTCCTCAGTGAGACTGTGTAGTTCCTTTCTGGAAACTTCCAGGTCTGTGCGGCAGCTGTTGGTATCATGATGTGAGGCATCAAGCTCTATACGAAGAGTGTGAACCTCTTGCTGGAAGACTGTCATCTGCTTCAGTGCCTCCTCATACTTCCGCTTTAGCGTAGCCACCATTTTATCCGATTGGCTCTGCTTTTCATCCATGGCGGAAATAGTAGCCTTTGCAATATCTAGCTCAGTCTTGAGATCCTCCAATTCGGTCTTGGCCGCAGAGTAAATTGTGAGCACAGTCTTCTGTAGCTCAGCATTATTTTTTCTCTCCCTTCCAAATTCTTCACAGAGCAGAACACAGTCATGCCTGGCAATTTTCAGGGCGTCTTCAGGGCTGGTCAAGGGATCGTCACTCACTGGTTCCGGCTCCGCTTCCCTGGGATGACTGGTTGAGGGTTCCTCACTGTTGGCACCGGACAGACACTTCTTTGGGGTACACGACTTCTGCCTTGGGCCCTCTGGATATTCGGTTAACCGCGGGATGAATTCTCCATTTTCTCTAGGCTGCAGGGCAACTTGGTCCCCCTTTTCCTCCACAGGATCTGCGGACGTTTCTGTTCCTTCCACGGTAAGTGAAGAACTGCTTTTCTTTTTCTTTTTCCGCCTTTTTGATTTGGATGACACCGTCCCTTCAGGGATTTTGGGGTCTCCATCTTCATTTGAAATTTTAGCAGCTTCATTATATACGCCAGGCTTTTCTTGCAGTTGCTTTAGCTGACAGAAATATTGGGTGATCTGCTGTTCCCGCTCTGTCTCCTGCTGATCATATTCGTCAAAGGGAGCGGTCTTTTCTGTTCGTGCCGAGTTCAGGCAGCCCCACGATTCTTGGGGTGTTTTGTGGGTGTGACTCGGTTCGGGTTCCCCGTAAGAGATGTCTTCCTCTTTATTGGACTGGAAGGGCCACTCTTCCGTGGGGTAGGGTTCATTACAGGAATGCTGCATCTTGTCCTCCATTTTTAGGCTATCAGGTGTAATTTTCTTCCTGACCTCAGGAGGCACTATTGCAGCTGTTGCCACTGTATTTGCTAGAACCCCCAATTGTGGTAGTCCTACAGATGGTCATATTTTGCTTGTAGAGGTCGTAGCTCTCACAGGCATCTCTGTAGACTTTCTTTCTTGGGAATTTTTTTTTTCAGTATCAGCAGTACTGTGCATGCATTTTCTCTTATCAGGTATACACGATGTGCAGTTGCTAGGTAAAAAAAGTCTATTTGCTCTACACCATTTACTTGCTAGGTGCAATCGCTCCGCTTCAGCAACAGAATTTGGTTTTCTGCCTGAGTTCAGTAATTTTCAGTCTCATCTTTGGGTATTATGGCATTCACACTTCACACTTTGGGTGTCTGTTTTTGCTCCCAAGATATATATAGGCAGACTTTTTTACTTGCAGAAAAAAAAACATTCTTTCATTCCAGGCAGGGTGACTCAACACTCAGCATTTGTTTGCTAAAAATTCCCCAGCTTCAGCACAGTCTTGTATCAATTTTCACACTTTTCTGCATATACTCCATTCACAGCTGGTAGCCCTATGCGGTGTGGCAACCTTTATTTGCAAAATCAGTACAACTCGTGGGTCATCATCTGTATTCACTGCTTCAGCGAAACTTTTGAAAACAACAAACACCTATCCCTTTTTAAGGGCTTACTCACTTCTTGAACCCTGACTATGGCTGGAAGGCAAAACCCCTATTTCAATGACCATATTACACTTCGAGATAGGCAAAATAAGGTTTAGCTACTTCAGCAGTCTTTCTC
This sequence comes from Ascaphus truei, assembly GCF_040206685.1. Lineage (NCBI taxonomy): Eukaryota > Metazoa > Chordata > Amphibia > Anura > Ascaphidae > Ascaphus > Ascaphus truei. The sequence goes on from NC_134485.1 coordinate 279,185,283, forward strand.
CTCTAGGGATTGGGGCAAAGAGTCCATCTGTGGTTTTGTAAGTTTCAATGCAGTGTAAGTTTCAGTGGTGTGTCCCTTTAACTCTGATCTCTGCTGCATGAGGGTTTTTTTTCTAAGTTGCTTGTAGGCAAAAAGCATTAAAAAAAATTCCCATAAAAATCTCCGGTCCTTTTTAACTACAAAGACACCTCTTGTCCCACCTCGGACACCATATGTAGACGGACGTTCACAGAGGTACACAATTGGAGACTTTATAAGGTGAAATTATAATAGGCTTTATTGTGCCTTTTCCATTTCATCAGGAAATCATCCAAACACAGGGGGGGGGTAACAAAGCTTCTATTCACTTGGGAGTATCTCTAGTGAAAATGCTATGCAATTAAATCACAACTTCATAAGTCAAGCATGTCTCGCAGCCCCAAAACATATAGCATGAAATAAGCAGATATAAGCAGTCTCTTAATTATGAAAGTCTTATCTGTTTCTTGCTATAGAGTAAGCTTCTCTGCTCTCCTGGAACCGCACCCGTGCGTGCACAGAAAATATCAGCATCCAGGTTTAGAAGTCTTATTTGGTGTCTTGCAATCAGCTATGCTGGGCAGAGCTCAAGACCGGTCAGCTCCAGAGATGTGTGTTCTCTTGGTCAGACTCTCCTGGGAGTCTCAAGAACACTCCTCTCTCTCTCCCAAGGTCAGCTCTCAGTCAGAGCTAAGGAGTCACTTCCTGTCTCAACAGACAGGCTTTTGTAAGCAATCAGGCAGGTGGTGTTTATTAATTGACTACCAGCAGTTAACCATCACACTGCCAGATTAAAGGCACATTACTTGAACAGGGATTACTCCCCTGTTACAGAGATAATAGAGTATATATACCCCTAGTGATAGCTGCACCAATTAAAAAATCAGCATTACATGTGTATTCACTCAATCAATAAAAACAAGGGAATAAATGAACACCTGCTCACAGTATAAAGAATGGTTCATGTCACAAAAAAACACACAAGCAATTAAAATACACAATGATATAATACAATAAAATGAATAACTTTTAAAAGGGTAAATACATATATATATATAAATACATTAAACATAATAAAACAATCTCTTTATTTAAATATTTAATGGAAAAAATTGCAGATCTAAATCAATCAATAAATAACATTCTCACATCTACTATTGAAATGCTAAAAGATCCAGCTCCTCATTGAGACCCCTTGGACTCAATGTTTGTAATTTAAAAATCCAATAGTTCTCCTGTTTTTTGAGCCTTAAAAGTCTGTCTCCTCTCATGTTAGTTTTCTCAATCTGTTCAATACCCATAATAGAGAGTCCGTCAATACACATATTATGTTTTAAAACCAGAGACAGAACATAAAACACAGACAAAGCTCAGTTTTTAGCACATCCAGTGAGACTCATACACGGTACAGTGCCTAAATATATAGGTATAAATATCTAATAAGTAAAATGGTCTTTTAGTTTGACATTTTTGGCCAAAATTGTTGTAAGCCCCTGAGCCAACGCCAAGGCAGACCACATATCAGGGGTCCCTAACGCTAATATAAATTCTTAATAACCTGTGTAATAACAGGAAGAATGATTTATAGTAAATCTGTCAATATTAGTTGCAAAGTTCTGAGTCTGACTGAAGCTTTTATTAACCTGTACATTACCAGGAAAAGCACTCTGTATTAGAGATGTCACAGCCAAACTGCAAGCAGGCAAGTTCCCCTGAGTGGAAGATGCTATGGAGTGAGCCCATAACCATTTAAATGTGGGAGGGGGTGAGCTTAAATTAGGAAGGAGGTTGCCACCCTCCAATCAGCCATGACTAGCTGGACAAGAATTGTAAAACATACTGGACACCTAACAAGCTCCTATTGAACCCCCAAAATGACCACAACATATATATAAGCATATGAGTGTCACAGAGGAGTGCTACTGAGCATGGCAATATATATTTTAAAACCAGAGACAGAACATAAAACACAGACAAAGCTCAGTTTTTAGCACTTCCAGTGAGACTCATACACGGTACAGTGCCTAAATATATATGTATAAATATCTAATAAGTAAAATGGTCTTTTAGTTTGACATTTTTGGCCAAAATTGTTGTAAGCCCCTGAGCCAACGCCAAGGCAGACCACATATCAGGGGTCCCTAACGCTAATATAAATTCTTAATAACCTGTGTAATAACAGGAAGAATGATTTATAGTAAATCTGTCAATATGTTTGGCTGTGACATCTCTAATACAGAGTGCTTTTCCTGGTAATGTACAGGTTAATAAAAGCTTCAGTCAGACTCAGAACTTTGCAACTAATATTGACAGATTTACTATAAATCATTCTTCCTGTTATTACACAGGTTATTAAGAATTTATATTAGCGTTAGGGACCCCCGATATGTGGTCTTTGGCTCAGGGGCTTACAACAATTTTGGCCAAAAATGTCAAACTAAAAGACCATTTTACTTATTAGATATTTATACTATATATTTAGGCACTGTACCGTGTATGAGTCTCACTGGATGTGCTAAAAACTGAGCTTTGTCTGTGTTTTATGTTCTGTCTCTGGTTTTAAAATATATATTGCCATGCTCAGTAGCACTCCTCTGTGACACTCATATGCTTATATATATGTTGTGGTCATTTTGGGGGTTCAATAAGGGCTTGTTAGGTGTCCAGTATGTTTTACAATTCTTGTCCAGCTAGTCATGGCTGATTGGAGGGTGGCAACCTCCTTCCTAATTTAAGCTCACCCCCTCCCACATTTAAATGGTTATGGGCTCACTCCATAGCATCTTCCACTCAGGGGAACTTGCCTGCTTGCAGTTTGGCTGTGACATCTCTAATACAGAGTGCTTTTCCTGGTGATGTACAGGTTAATAAAAGCTTCAGTCAGACTCAGAACTTTGCAACTAATATTGACAGATTTACTATAAATCATTCTTCCTGTTATTACACAGGTTATTAAGAATTTATATTAGCGTTAGGGACCCCTGATATGTGGTCTGCCTTGGCGTTGGCTCAGGGGCTTACAACAATTTTGGCCAAAAATGTCAAACTAAAAGACCATTTTACTTATTAGATATTTATACTTATATATTTAGGCACTGTACCGTGTATGAGTCTCACTGGATGTGCTAAAAACTGAGCTTTGTCTGTGTTTTATGTTCTGTCTCTGGTTTTAAAATATATATTGCCATGCTCAGTAGCACTCCTCTGTGACACTCATATGCTTATATATATGTTGTGGTCATTTTGGGGGTTCAATAGGAGCTTGTTAGGTGTCCAGTATGTTTTACAATTCTTGTCCAGCTAGTCATGGCTGATTGGAGGGTGGCAACCTCCTTCCTAATTTAAGCTCACCCCCTCCCACATTTAAATGGTTATGGGCTCACTCCATAGCATCTTCCACTCAGGGGAACTTGCCTGCTTGCAGTTTGGCTGTGACATCTCTAATACAGAGTGCTTTTCCTGGTAATGTACAGGTTAATAAAAGCTTCAGTCAGACTCAGAACTTTGCAACTAATATTGACAGATTTACTATAAATCATTCTTCCTGTTATTACACAGGTTATTAAGAATTTATATTAGCGTTAGGGACCCCTGATATGTGGTCTGCCTTGGCGTTGGCTCAGGGGCTTACAACAATTTTGGCCAAAAATGTCAAACTAAAAGACCATTTTACTTATTAGATATTTATACATATATATTTAGGCACTGTACCGTGTATGAGTCTCACTGGATGTGCTAAAAACTGAGCTTTGTCTGTGTTTTATGTTCTGTCTCTGGTTTTAAAATATATATTGCCATGCTCAGTAGCACTCCTCTGTGACACTCATATGCTTATATATATGTTGTGGTCATTTTGGGGGTTCAATAGGAGCTTGTTAGGTGTCCAGTATGTTTTACAATTCTTGTCCAGCTAGTCATGGCTGATTGGAGGGTGGCAACCTCCTTCCTAATTTAAGCTCACCCCCTCCCACATTTAAATGGTTATGGGCTCACTCCATAGCATCTTCCACTCAGGGGAACTTGCCTGCTTGCAGTTTGGCTGTGACATCTCTAATACAGAGTGCTTTTCCTGGTAATGTACAGGTTAATAAAAGCTTCAGTCAGACTCAGAACTTTGCAACTAATATTGACAGATTTACTATAAATCATTCTTCCTGTTATTACACAGGTTATTAAGAATTTATATTAGCGTTAGGGACCCCTGATATGTGGTCTGCCTTGGCGTTGGCTCAGGGGCTTACAACAATTTTGGCCAAAAATGTCAAACTAAAAGACCATTTTACTTATTAGATATTTATACATATATATTTAGGCACAGTACCGTGTATGAGTCTCACTGGATGTGCTAAAAACTGAGCTTTGTCTGTGTTTTATGTTCTGTCTCTGGTTTTAAAATATATATTGCCATGCTCAGTAGCACTCCTCTGTGACACTCATATGCTTATATATATGTTGTGGTCATTTTGGGGGTTCAATAGGAGCTTGTTAGGTGTCCAGTATGTTTTACAATTCTTGTCCAGCTAGTCATGGCTGATTGGAGGGTGGCAACCTCCTTCCTAATTTAAGCTCACCCCCTCCCACATTTAAATGGTTATGGGCTCACTCCATAGCATCTTCCACTCAGGGGAACTTGCCTGCTTGCAGTTTGGCTGTGACATCTCTAATACAGAGTGCTTTTCCTGGTAATGTACAGGTTAATAAAAGCTTCAGTCAGACTCAGAACTTTGCAACTAATATTGACAGATTTACTATAAATCATTCTTCCTGTTATTACACAGGTTATTAAGAATTTATATTAGCGTTAGGGACCCCTGATATGTGGTCTGCCTTGGCGTTGGCTCAGGGGCTTACAACAATTTTGGCCAAAAATGTCAAACTAAAAGACCATTTTACTTATTAGATATTTATACATATATATTTAGGCACTGTACCGTGTATGAGTCTCACTGGATGTGCTAAAAACTGAGCTTTGTCTGTGTTTTATGTTCTGTCTCTGGTTTTAAAATATATATTGCCATGCTCAGTAGCACTCCTCTGTGACACTCATATGCTTATATATATGTTGTGGTCATTTTGGGGGTTCAATAGGAGCTTGTTAGGTGTCCAGTATGTTTTACATATTATGTTTTGTAAGGAAATGTCTAGAAACTCCATGGCCTACAAAACCTTTTAAAATATTTCTTCTGTGTTCTGTAAAGCGAGGGCAGGTAAGTAAATAAATAACATATTTGGTATTACAATTAATGAATTGTTTAATTTTAAATACTTCTCCTGTAACGGTAGACATAAATTCAGTACTTTTGTTAACTATATGTTTACAGGTCAAACAATTAAGGCGTCCACATTTGTAACATTCTCTCGGGCATGTCGGTAACCACATATTTTCTGGATATGGATCTTTTGTTAGAGTGTTTCCACACTTTCTCAAAACTGTTGGAGCTAAAACGTTTTTGAGGTTTTTTGCACGTTTAAAAACAATCTCTGGTTTATTTTTGAGGGTTTTTCCTAAAATTGGGTCATTTTGGATAATTCCCCAATGTTTCGCTAGAATCTTTCTTATTTCATTGGAGGCCCCATTAAACTTTGTGATGAACAAACAATTGTTTCCATCAATGGAGTCAGTTTTCCCTTTCCTTACTTATTCACTTTTTCCTTCAATTAGTGATTGTCGATTTTGCCCCCTTACTCTTGCTAAAGCAACATCCAATTTATCTTTTTTGTAACCTTTTGCCAATTTTTTTTATATAATATTGCTGCTTATTCCTCAAAATCAGAATCTTTTGTACAGTTTCTATGGACTCTCAAGAGTTGACCATAGGGAATATTATTAATCCAAGACCTAGAATGGTTGCTTTTTTGGTCAAGGTAACTATTTGAATCAACTTTTTAAAAAAAAGTTTTTGTCAAAATATTTTTCCCTTCATTAAATAAAACTAAATCTAAAAAGTTAATCAATGTCGGATTATGTTCATGGGTAAAATGTAGATTGATATAATTTTTTCAAATAATCATAACATTTTAAAAGGTCTTCTGTTGTACCCCTCCATATTATTAAAAAGTCATCTATAAAACGTTTATAAAAACAAATATTCTTAATGTAGGGATTGTTGTGCCAAATATTATCTATCTCCCATTTCCCCATGAACAGATTTGCAAAGCTGGGGGCAAATTTCGTCCCCATAGCTGTTCCAATGTTTTGTATATAAAATTTCCCTTCAAATAAAAAATAGTTATTCTTTAAAATAAAATCTATACTTTTTGTAATAAAAGATCTCTGTTCTGTACTCATAAAAGGGTCATGTTGTAAAAAATAATCGACAGCCTCAACTCCTTTCTCGTGTATAATACTTGTAAATAAGGCTGTCACATCACACGTAACCCATAAAAGATCATCCGCCCATTGAATATTACTTATAAGCTCTAAAATATGTTTTGTATCTCTTGTATAAGATTCTAGTTTCTTCACATGGTTCTGAAGATATGTATCCACAAACTCTGACAAATTGGATGTTATAGAGTTAATCCCAGAGATAATTGGGCGTCCAGGGGGGTTTATTAAACTTTTTTGGATTTTGGGCAGATGGTACATTACCGGAGTGCTAGGGTGTTCCACATTTAAAAACTTAAATTCTGCTTTACTTAAAACACCTTTTTCCAAACCATCGTTCAAAAGTTTCAAAAGGTTCATTTGAAACTTCATTAGTGGATCTTCCCTAAGCATAGAGTAAGACTCTCTATCTCCCAAAATCCTAAGAGCCTCCAACACATAATCAGTTCTATCTTGGATCACTATGCCGCCCCACTTATCTGCCTGGCGGATAATAATATCCTTATTATTTTTCAAATCTTCCAGAGCTTTTACTTCACTAACCGTTAGATTAGGTCTTTTTCTTGGAGGATGTTCACAAAGTGTCTCAAGGTCTTTCAATACAAGATTATAGAACACCTCAATATTATGTCCCTTAGAATGTGACGGGTAAAAACTAGATCTGGGCTTAAAATTCAAATGAATAGTTTCATTAACATTTACAAGAGAATCCAAAAGAATCCCTGCTTCCAGAGACCCTTCATTCTCCTCTAAAAGTACAACCATAGACGAAATGTATTCCTGCTCATTTACCTGTATCGCATTATCATATATCGGAACATTTTGTGTTTCATTTTTTTTAAAATGCCGTTTTAGTGTTAACTTTCGTGTAAACCTGTGTAAATCAATAAATAAATCGAATAAAACAGGTCCACTAGTCGGTGCAAAGGAAAGACCTCTCTCAAGGACCCTGCTTTGTTCTTCAGTGAGCGGGAATTTGGACAAGTTGAAAATACTTCCCTGATTATTTTCCCTAGCTATTTTACATTGTCTCTTTCTTTGAACTTCCTTGCCCCCTCTGCTACCTCTCTTTCTAGTTTTTTCAGATCTTTTTGGGTTTGTATTAATTGTTTCTTCAGTTTTTCTAAAAGTATTCTCTCTTTCTCCTGTAAATCCCTTAGGTCTATGTCCTTCCCATATTTTGTGTCTAAATGTTTCATCTTCTTTGCTTTTTTGTCTCTCTCTAAAAAAGACACTGCTGATGTATTTCTGAAGCTATCTAGAAGACCAGACCTAATCTTGGGTTTGACTCCTAGATTGGCCTCTATCTGAGAAACCTCCGTAATTCTGAATGTGTTTGAAATAGGTCTTGAAAAATCTGGACCTAGATCCTTTGGAGTTGAGAGATTAAAACCTCCCCCAATTTTGGGTACCGTTTTACAACTAGATTGTCTATGATTTTTATTATTATTATTTCCCTCAAAAATCCTTCCAGATTTAGCAGGTCCTGAAGCCCCCCTATACTGGTTTATAGAAGTTTTCATCGGTGGGTCCAATCTCTGATCATCCCCATTGTTAGAATTCAAATTTTATCCTCTCCTGCATGTGACCTATACTTCTGCGATCTAGGATAAACTTTCCTTCACGTTTAGGGGCCCAATTTCTCTGTTTATTTGTAGCATAGTCAGTGTAGTCTCTATCAAATTTTTTATCTTTGGATGATATCAATTCCTCTTCAAACTTCTCTAGTTTTGAATCTGTAATTCCTACTAAATCACAAAATTCAAGAGTATCTCTAAACAATTTTAGTTCTCCCTGTAACTGATCAATTTCTTCTGCTAGATTTTCTAGGATTTTTTCTCTATATGTAATAAGTAATCTAATAAGAGCAAAAGAGGAAACATCTAAAATTACATTCCAAGATTTGGTAAATTCCATATCATCAAATGCAGACTTCTTTGAAAGTCTCAAACCTCTTGGAATTCTTCCCTCATTTAAATATTTTTTATGGATAATAGATTATTTGGCCCATTATTAAACACATTAACTACAGTAGCATAATCAAATAAATACAGTTCTACTGTACTTACTACCACCGCAATACAGTACTAGTACAATCTGACACATACTACACTACAGTACTGTATGCCAAGCAATGCTCTCAATAAAATAAAATAAATAATTTACCATAAATTACCCGTATCCCTCTAGTCCCGCGGTCACGTGACCCACAGGATTTTAACATGGCGGGGATACCGACACCCCATAACTGGGCCTGTTACTCGGGAAGTAGGGGGTCTCCAAGGCTGAAATAAACTTTGTTCAGCTTAGGAGACCCCCTGCTACAAAACTGTAATTTTAGAATTTTAATAAAAACCCCGCGATCGCCTGTGAGAGGCGCGCAGTTAGAGGGCCTGATTCAGACTCTCTTTCTGCGCGTCTATTACACACAGGCAGATGCCGGTAGCATTCACACAGCAGGGGTCCCTGCTTTGGGAAGCTAATGTGCCGCTGTCAGTTCACTAAACACAGCAAGCTTTGTCCCCGTTGTAATAACTGTTTCCCGCATTAATTGCCGCGTTAAGTGTTCGAATAATGGCCGCTGCATCAGTATATGTGCAAAATATCAAGGATACAGGGAAAGGTCACAGACAAAGTTGCAACAATTCTCCTGCAAACACATTAAGCCCTGATTCCTGAGGTGCTGGAACCAAGCAAAGACATATATATATACCTAACATATTATACAATACCAATGTATTACTGACAGGTAGGGGTAATGGCAGACTTAACCTTTATTAACAGCAGCCATATTTACCCCTACCATCACACCTCCCCCCTTAAGCGGAGACCTCTGAAGGTCAGTGCTGTGCCGGCCCGGGATCGTTCTGCCGGGAAAGTCCATCAGCATTGCTGTGCTCACTCCCTTTTTTGTATGGTAAAGTCATATTCTTGGAGGGTCAGACTCCACCGAAGGCAACTTGGCGTTATCCCCATGACACCTGCTGCAACAAGCTCAGGGGATTATGGTCACTAATTGTCACAGGAGACCAAGGGGGTCATGCAGTAAGCGGTGCAAAGGCACTTTTCGCTCGTTTTGTGCCAAAAATGCATACCCCGATTCAGTAAGAGCCGAAAACTTGGCAAAAAGCAAAAAAAACGCCAAGTTTGTTGGCAGTTTTTTTTTCCCGCCATCAGCGTGGTGTAAAGGCACTGTGCGCCACAACTAGCCATGTTTTTAAACCCGCTCAATTATAGTGGTGGCGAGTAGCTTTGCGCCGCTATTTGCCACTCTAGAATTGAGATTTTCACGCCAATCCATCTCGCCCCCAAAAAGTTGACAAGTTGCTGGGGAGAGGCTGCGGATGAGCGGCGGAACGGCACTTAGAAAAAAAAACCATTGTTGATATATATGTTTAAAGCATGCTGTCAATGGAGCTAAGACATATTACTTTGGATTATTGCTTCTGTGGTTTTACCAATGATATTATTTGTTACATTCAAGAGTTGAGCTTATTGACATAATAGTGTCACCGTGTACGTTTAGTATGTTTTATAATATGAGTTGTTAATGTTAGGATTATTTACGGAGTAACTCAATGTTTCTGTTATGGTGAGTCTAGGGATAGTCTCTTAAAGGAACACTTCCGATAAGATGAATCATATTTGTCAACATAAACAGTGATATAATTCCTTTACCTAAAATACTTTGTAATAATAACAATGCTCGTGTCGTAAATGTTGCTATTTATTTCATAATGTTTATAATGTTCAAAGCATGATTCAAGTCACACATTATGCAAGTTGTTAATGTTTACATATTTTGTAGGCTCGCCCTCTCTCGAGCACGGAACCAATTGTATAACCAATTGTGTACACTCTCATTAACATTCCAAGAATACATTGGACACAATGAAGTGCAAGACTTACATGTTAAAACTCTGCTTCAGCCACCAATGACATGACAAAGGATATATCAAGTTTGTAAAGAATCACTTTGCATTCTACATATTGATTGTATTGACGGATATTGGACCACCATGGATCTCAGTAAGGGGTACTGGCAGATCCTCTTGACCCGGGAGGCTAGGGAGAAGTCGGCTTTCATCACCCCAAGTGGCCTCTATGAATTCTTAGTGATGCCATTTGGGATGAAGAATGCAACGGCTACCTTTCAACGCCTGGTCAGTCGCTTGCTAGAGGGTATGCAAGGGTTTGCAAGGGCTTATCTGGATGATATTGCTGTGCTCAGCAATTTCTGGGAATCACACTTAATTCATGTAGCTGCGGTACTAGCCAGGATTAGGGAGGCAGGTCTCACCTTAAAACCCACCAAGTGCTTAGTAGGGATGGCAGAGGTCTTATAACTTGGGCACATTGTGGGTGAAGGGCACCTCAAGCCAGAACCAGCTAAGATAGGGGCAGTAGTGCAGTGGCTCACTCCCAAGACCAAGAAGCAGGTTATGGCTTTCCTAGGCACCGCAGGCTACTATAGGAAGTTTGTTCCCCAGTATAGTGCCATTGCCAAACCCCTGACTGACTTGACCCAGAAGCAACTGTCTGTGTTGGTAGTCTGGTCTCCAGCCTGTGAAGAAGCATTTCAGGCTTTGAAAACTGCATTGACCAGTGCACCCATCCTTGCTGCTCCAGACTATTCAAAAAAGTTTCTGGTGCAGACTGATGCCTCAGACTTTGGCATTGGGGCTGTGCTCAGCCAGGTGGGAGAGGAGGGCAGTGAACATCCAGTGGTTTACCTGAGCTGCAAGCTGCTGCCCAGAGAAGTGGCATATGCCACTATTGAGAAGGAGTGCCTGGCCATGGTATGGGCTCTAAAGAAGCTGCAGCCTTATTTGTATGGCAGGACATTCACGGTCCTCACGGACCATAACCCCCTAAGTGGGTTACAGAGGGTGTCAGGAGAGAATGCCAAGCTCTTGCGATGGAGCCTTGCCTTGCAGGAATTCGATTTAACCATTCAGCACAAGAAAGGCAGTGAGCACGGTAATGCTGATGGCCTCTCCCGGCAGGACAATGCCCATGAACTACTGACTTCAAAAACTGCCAGGTCAGCCCAACCACCAGAGGAGGTGGCCAGGGCAAACCTTGGCCTTTGAGTGGGGGAGGTGTAACGAAATTGTGGGTAATCAGCGCATTAATAAAGGCAGTGTGCTCGGCTGGTTACCCCTCTTTCGCATTGGGGATGAAGGGGTTAATTTTCCATGCACTGTATATGTTTTACTTTTCTCTCTGTCCCTTGTTGCCCCCATTTTGCTGGATTATATGTGCCTGCAGTAGTGTATGCAATGGTAAACTGACATTCTTGGCTTTGGACACAAGATGCCGCTGCAAGCGCTAAACCACAAGTTAGTTGGTTAAGCGTGGCGCGGCTACTTTGATCCATTGCAAGGTATAGGTATCCATTACTTAAAGTGGAAGCCGTAACCGCAGAGTCAATTGAATCAAAGGCTTGCGGTTTCCAATCTCAAGTGGTGCGCGGATACAATGTATCTCCGTCCCGGTTAGTAAGCGTAACTTGAATGGCGACTGCTCAATTGGCGTGGGAACTAGGTCAATTGATATGAGAACTAGGTCAAGTGATGTGGGAATCCCGTAACCGCAAGTCAATTGACGGGAGAAACCCATAGACCAGCATTGCCAGTCAAGGAAAAGCTATAACTCGGGAACGGAAAGGGTTAAAAACTTGAAATTTTGTGTGCAGTCCCAGAGTAATATCCCAAGCACCTACATATAAAAATTATAAATGTGGGATAAGGGGAACACATATTTTTAATATAGTGGATTTTCGTGGCAGATTTAAAAGGACAGGCAGGATGCCTTTTTTCTATCTGTCTTTGATATTCAACTAGCTACAAAATGTTTTACATACATGAGCTGGGGATACTTCCTACTCGAATTTCACAGACCCCCATTGAGGCGACGCCTCTGGGTCTGGGGAAGCTTTGCAGTTGAAAGATCCCAGAGCCGCCAAGTGTAAAATAGCCAGGATGGTTGCTCAATGAGAGATCCTGGGCTAGTTCACAACTTGGGGGACAAACCCTAGCCTGGTAGACACCAGGTAAATAGGGGAATGCACCTATGCTATGTAGCCAAAGTGGCAATGTCGCCCAGGCGCTGTGTGAACAGGAAATCCCAGATTGCCCACTTTGCAAACTGTGGGCAATTCGGGGATTGGTGAGTGGGAGCATTCCCACGAGAGGGATTGGGTGGGTATGTTGGAGATAGGCTCTCAAACCCTATATACATCTCCCCCAGACTATCCCCGTAGTCTTTCGTTTTTTATTCTACAATGTGAGCGGACTTCCATCACGCTTCTATTAGCGGACAAGAGCAACAGCACAATCCTGGAACGCATAGAGTCTTATCACATCGGAACCAAGAACAGAACTCTGCGTCAGGACTCTGTGATTGCTGGGGGTTATCTATCAGACCCCAAAGGACCAGAAAAGACTTTGCACTCTCACAGAAGGATCGGGCTGGCAATTTGCACCCTTGCAAAAGGACTACATTTTAATGGACAATCTTCTGGTGCTTTACACCTTTCTGGACATTATATCCCGTTTCTCTGCTCAGTAAGTGTTTTTATTAAGTGTATTCTAAGGTTGTCGTGTGTCTGTCTGGTAAGGAAATAAATGCCAATTTATTTTGCTCAACTTGTATGCTCAAACTACTTCCCCAAAATATAAAATTGTTAATAAGTTCTGTCCATCGTGACAGGCAGGTCATCTCATCATCGGCAACTCGCCATGTTTGCTCAGGTTGCTCTCACTGATATTCGGCCCTTTCTGCATACCATGAGAGCAACTCGCCAATAACATGGCGAGTTCAAACCACTTCCAAAAATGCTTTTTCGCCGCCTAGAGCATAAACCACTATGTCTGGATGCATTGACACCAAGAGGAAAAGAACCAGCGGATCCCTAAAAAGACTGTCCTGTTCCCACATATATGATTATGTACAGTAATACTAAGTGATACAGTAATTTCCAAGAACATGTTAAAGGCGTGCAGTAACACACACTTTTACCAAGCTCTTTTTAGAGAGAAATCCATATGATTAATTACATGAAATTCTATGATCTTGTGTTGCCCTCATGCTGTCATTGATTTAATTGCAGCGACTTTCATTATTTTTTTCAAGCCACACTGTTGCTGGCATACAATATGTTGCTCAAACTAAATCCTCATTGCGTGTTTCCCACGGAAAGTATTTTCCAGCAATATCCCTTTGTTGTGATTGTTTTTATAGGACAGATTAATCTCTGCAACTGAGGGCTCAGAGATAGCGCATTATTTAAAGCTTAAACAGATGTTCTTTTGGGATGTCCATTTTAGATCAGGGGATTCAAGTAAAAGGATTTGTAGCTGCTTGTACTGTTTTATTGTATAACCTCTTATCTGCCAAATTGGTCTGTGGCACACTGCAATAATATACAGTAAAGAATATCACACCCTTCTGGCAGCAAAGGACTTCAGTCACAAAGGAAAATAATTTCGCACTGCAGAATATCATATGTATATAAAAGTTTTTTGCGATGTATAAACAGCTTGAATTAATTTTCAATACTAAATTTGTTAAAAAAAGGAATTGTTATGGTTTGTTTATGTGACAGTGCATCTTGTTTTTCATTGTATAACAGTTATGTACAGTATCAGAGTGTATAGGGAATTTAACAAACAATTAACTTTTGTTTTAATTGAAATGGTATGGCTCAGTATTCCCTGAGCATCACTGTGAAAATGTTTCCTATGAAGTTAAAAGAAGACACTGCAAATATTAACTTTAGTATAAGGGAAATACAAACATCAATACTATATTCTTTGTAATGCTTTAATGTGTCTTTGATGCAGAATTTTCATGATCCAGTACACTCAATAGTTCCCTTTAAATATTTACTTCAACCTGATGGTTCTAGGTCAGTAACTAATGCATCTTTCAGATAGTCTATTCTTATCTCAAACTACCATAAATAAAATATTATTGTATATATTGTTAATTTAGGGTCTTAAACAAAATATACATTTAAAGGGTGTTGCAGAATCTCCAACTTATCTGCTTGAACTTTTAAATATGTAAGCAGAAAACGACCTCCAAACATGCAGGCAGTTTTATCAACTTTCGGTAGATATTGTCAGAAAAGCAGCACTGTTCTGTTGGCTGGACACCAGTACTGTGTTTTTCTTTGAATCGTCTTAGCCCCAAGTTTTGCTTACAGAAACCAAGGCTATAGATAATGTATGGGTGGAAAGTCTCCAGAAAAGCTGTTATTTAGTAATATGCTAATTTTGATATGTCTATAATTTACGCCTCCAATTAACATGTATAAATAGTATTACAGTACTTATTACCCTGTGTGCGTCTTTTTCTTCGTCTACCGAGTACACGTACAGCATCAGATTGAGATCCAACAGCCCAGGGCATGGTTAAGTCTCCCCGGGTAGAGCAGCATTGTTTCCTCGTAGCTTTCGAGCTCCCCAGACAAGTGGCAACTTACACACACTTCTAAAGAGCATGAGATACTTCACTGTCCCTTTACCCATACCCTGATAGCACCATGTCAATGCTCAGGAAGGTTCCGATCTTGGGACTGAGTGAAGATCATGGAGAGATGTGCGGGATTTGGCTTACCGACAGATGGGCGGTCAAACGTACAGCTGGAGGAGGATTTGGAGCGTCACGAGGACCGCATGGTCCCACCAGAGGGGCATGTCCCCGTAGAAGTAAATGCATTGCCTGCTATATTCTTTTGAGATATAAGATGGAGTTGTGAGCGCCGAAGCCAGCGCTGATTGAAGAAGCATGGCTGCGGTTAGCGGTCTGTTTGAAGTATGGGTATCCATTTCTATCTATTCGACCTCGTAACCACAAGTCAATTGAATAAGTGGCTTGCGGTTAGATTTGAAGTGGTTTACCGATAAAATGTATCCGTACCTTGTTAGCCCCATAACTTGAAAGGCAGAAAGTCAATTGTCACGGTAGCTTACAGCGTTATAACATACACCAAATTACTGGGTTGAATTGAATACGACTGTGATATAATAAAGAGATTTTATTCCTTAAAAGACAGGTGGACACAATATTGGACAAATAACAAACGGAAAATATACACTTACTTAGGAAAGGGACAATGAAATAACCAAGATTCAGGTTAGTAGTTCATCAGGCATTAGGTATAAGAATGAAGACACGAAAGACAATGGGCATAGAGCTATCAATCGGTTATATGTGATTTGGGCTCTATCCCTAACATTGGAACTCAGGCATTGGAGAACAATTACATGGGTCCAATGACCTTTTGCCAACTCACGTGGGAAGCAAGATAGTACCTGCCCACAGGGGGTTGGCCTTCCTCTAGTCAGAAAACCATTTCCTTAGCCCCACTCTATAAAGCTGGCATCTCCAAGTCTGCCATTTGGGGATCTGGACAGGGAAATTCTGACTTTGGGTGTGAATTATGGCACTTAATACAAGTATCCAAGTCCTGCTCTTCCCCGCCCTAGAATACTTAATCAGGGCGGGGGAGCCTTTGACCAGGGTATTCCCTGTAGACACACTGTCGCCCCCTGGCCATTAACATACCTCATGGGCCAGTAACATTCGCGGGTTTACAGTAGGCATGAATATATATTCTATATTTCACAATCTTTATACCTAAATATAATCCGTTCGGTAGGTCTGAGATGGCTGAAATTTGCCATGTCCTCATGCCGGAGGTGACTTTACATGGTGGTCAAATCTCAGATTCGTACGACCCACCGAACCGGAGTTACAACTTTCACCT
The DNA here is from genome assembly GCF_040206685.1 of Ascaphus truei. Taxonomy (NCBI): domain Eukaryota; kingdom Metazoa; phylum Chordata; class Amphibia; order Anura; family Ascaphidae; genus Ascaphus; species Ascaphus truei. The sequence goes on from NC_134485.1 coordinate 279,201,407, forward strand.
TTTATTCCCCATAGGGAACAATGGGGGTTTCTCCGCCATTGGAGTCAATGGGAAATCAATGCATTTCTCTCTGCCATTGGAGTCAATTGCAGCAACCAGACTTTACACAGTTAACCATACTCTGTTCGGTTGATCGGAGAGGGCTGGAAATTGCCATGCAATCATGCCGGAGCTATGACTGCAGGGTGGCCAAATCCCAGTCCTCTAGCCCTTACCGAACGGAGATAATGGTTTCAGGTTTATACACTTTTACACTTCGCGTTTTAAAACCTGGCAGATTTTTCCCCTCATGGCGGCCAATGGCGGTGACCGTAACTTTACAAATGAAATACTCTCCATTCAGTTAGTCTGAGAGGGCTGGATATTGCTATGCAATCATGCCGGAAGCATGACTACTCAGTGGCCAAATTACAGCTCTCCAGCTATCACCGAACTGGAGATAAGCACATCAGGTTTTGACAATTTTACACTTAGCCGTTTTAACCTGGTGGCTTTTCTCCGACATTGTGGTCAATGGCGGCGACCCTCGTGGTGGGCGCGACCCTTTCTCGCGGCCATTGTCTGTCAGACCATGTTGGGGTCGAGTGAGGGGTTCACCACGAGCTAGGGCCAAAAATAATTTTATTGCTAGCTGTCCCAAAACCAGAGTTACCAACTTTAATTGTTTGTGAATTTGGCTGTAACCGAGTTCCCACGATAATTTAGCAATCAAAAGCTCTTTCTTTGAGATTGTAGCTATTTTCAGATACTGCGGTTTGGCAGGCATCCAACTCAGTTCCTGGAGAGTGGACTCGAGGTATTCCCCATTGAAATGCATTACGCCATTCATTTCAATGGGGAAGCTCCGCTCATCCTCTCGGGTGCCATCTGCTGTTCTTTCTTGATATAGGACCAAAAACGGCTCAATCTCCATTGACTTCTATGGAGCTCCAATGGCGACCTATGGACAGTGCCGGCAAATGGTGGGTGAAAGGCGGGAAGGGGAACAAAGGGCTATAAACATTCAAACACAGTTAACCCTTTCCCTCCCGACCTGATCCCAGTGTGTGTGCTTGGTGCAACCATGGTACAAGTAAAAACACATGTAACTAGTGAGCTACATTACAACCAAAGGGGAATACACTTTGTACTGAGGCAGAGTAATATAAATACCTTTTAACCATTATCACAGTTAACCCCTCGCCTCCCATACGATGGTAGAGGTGGCCAGCTGGGGGGTAACCCATTTATTACCGGGCTAGCCACCCCCCCCCCCGTGACATCAATGGCCGTGTGAAGTGTGTCAATTGACGTGGGAAATAGGTGAACTTGACTCCCCACTGTCACGATGGACTGACCTTATCAACAATTTTTATATTTTGAGGATCTCGATTGAGCACACAAGTTTAGCAAAATAAGCTGACATTTATTTCCTTAATAGACAAACACACGACAACCCTAGAATTCACATAATAATTACACTTACTGGGATAGGGAACAGGATACATTGTCCAGTGAACGAAAAACACAGAAATAAAGTCTTTTAAATTGCAGTCCTTTTGCAAGGGGTGCAAGTTGCCAGCCCGTTATTTCCTTGAAATGTAAAAAGTTTGTTCTGGTTCTTTGGTTTCATTTTGGAATCCCCAAGACTAACGAAATCCTGAAGCAGGGCTAGTTTCCTTGTTGCAATGTTTTTAACTCCTTGTGTTCCGGAGTCGCTGCCACTATACTTAGAGCTTATCCGCTTGAAGAAATCAGGTAACAACCACAGGAATGAGGGTTACAGGCCTTTTTAAGGACAGGGTTCCTTGGAGTTTTTCATTAGCCTCATCCTATTGGCAAGGAAATACTTTCCTCCTATAAGAGCCTGCCCTGTAATGTGGGAAAGTCCTAAGGCCAGCCCGGGTAGCTCTGAGCATGCTCAGTGAGCAGCTTGGTAGCACTACTGAGTAAAAGGGGGTCTTTAATTTCTGGGGACGCAACGTCTGGAGTTTGGTCCCAAGGTGTGAAATATCCAGGATGAGTAACAGGTTCTGTTACTCAGAAACATCCCGGTTAAGTCACACTTTAAGACTCTGGGGTCTTTCATCCTCCACACGTCCCTAGACCTATAGGCATTGACTCACCAGGGGGCTTTTGAACCTGGAGAGGGAAATACCCACCAGCTCATGTATGCATAACATTTGTTCCTTAATGCATTACAAAGGCAGGTAGAAAAAATAGCATCCTGCGTGTACATTTAAAACTGCAACAGAAAGACCTATAGGCATTGACTCACCAGGGGGCTTTTGAACCTGGAGAGGGAAATACCCACCAGCTCATGTATGCATAAAATTTGTTCCTTAATGCATTACAAAGGCAGGTAGAAAAAATAGCATCCTGCGTGTACATTTAAAACTGCAACAGAAAGACACTTTATCAAAAATATATGTTTCACTTATGACAAAGTAATATTTTTAATATGTGTGTGCTTAGGGGGTTACAATGAGGCTGCACACCAAAAATCAGGGTGCTCGCACACTCCGTTCCTGAGTTAGCAGTCTTAATCGAACGGCTCCTGTTATTCAGCACTGCAGGTAGAGACTAGCCTACAAAAAGGGGACAACAATGCATAGGAGGGAAAATGGTACATGGGAACAGCATATAAAATTAACCCCTTCACCACCAATGCCAAGTAAACAGGAAGACAATAGGTTAATCTTCCAACAGATCCCAGATAGCTGCACACAGGCTAGTAAGATATATAGCACAAATAGAGTTGCTTGTGTAACTACAGGGAGTGGATTGAGGGGGGAATCCTGGTAACTGCACCCAAAATTGGGATGGAGCAATCACCTAAAATGCCCTACGGGCAAAAACAATAAACTTTTATTAAACATCTATGTAGACGCACATTGTCACGACGCAAATAATCAGTGGATAATAATAAAAACAACTAAAACACAGGCACGGGTATCTAGGGAGGTGGTGGTAGGAGAAATGTCAAATATACCACTACTTAGATAAATACCTCCACGGATAGCTCTGATAGGGATGATAGGCGGTGAGGTAAATATACCTAATGCAAACTAGCAATATATGCTAGTGAATCACCTAGAGCCTGGGAGGGTGTGAGGGATGTCTGTTAAGTAACTAACATGGTAGTACCAGAGGAATGAACCTCAATCAATGTGTGTCATGAGAGCTGCAGATAAATGCGGTAGCGTTCCACACTGCTCTATCAACTGCAATGTCACCCCATGTAGCTATTGCAGTCACTACTCTCCTGTCTCACAGAGTGGCAAGTGCCAGTATACTGCTCAAAATCTGGCAGAGTAGCTGCAAAATAGCTGCGGTTTGAGGGTACCCGGTACAGCAACAAACACCCTCCCTTCCCTGTAAAGGAGCGATCTCACCCGTGACCTCCGACGTCAGCGTGATGACATTACTACATTATTCGCTATTTGGTGAGCAGTGTACTATCAGTTATTTTATATCCCTTCACCACCAATGCAATTTAGGTTTACCAGACGACCACACTGCCTTATTAATTCGCTAATTAATCCTATTATAGTCACACCTATCTCCACCTGCTCTACGGTACCCCCTGCCTAGCCTCCCCTAGGAGATCGGGCAGAGCATTGCTCGCCGGATCCCCAATCGGTGGGCTGCAAATGGCCTTCACCGATGCTACACTAGGGGCTACATACTCCTTGAGCATGTTGATGTGATATGTTTTGGTCCTCCCAGTCTCAGCATCTACCTGTACAACATAGTTGCACTCATTCATATTTCGTAGTACCGGATACGGTCCCGACCAGGCAGCCATTAATTTGTTCTCCCGAGTGGGTTTCAGAACAAGTACTTGCTGTCCTGGGATAAATTCTCTACTACGGGCATTTTGATCATACCAAGTTTTCTGCTTGGTCTGCGCAGCCCTAAGGTTGTCCTGTGCCAACCCCATGAGCATTTCTAACCGGTCTGTGAGGTCTACCACATATCGAAGCACAGAAGCTTCAGTATTAGTAGCTTCCCTTCCCATCCCTCACGGAATAGGTCCAGAGGCCCATGTACCTTGCGACCATATAGCAGCTCAAAGGGAGAAAAGCCTGTAGATCCTTGCTTTACCTCTCGGTATGCAAACAGCAAGTGCTGCAGGTGAATATCACAGTCTTTCCCCTTTGCCTCTATAAACATCCTAAGCATCTGCTTTAAGGTACCATTGAACCTCTCACATAGTCCGTTGGTTTGGGGGTGGTAAGGGGTTGTGCACTGGTGCTTCACCCCGCAAGCATCCCAGAGACACTGTAGCACTTCACTCATGAACTGCGACATTTGGTCGGTTAGGACCTCGCTAGGGAAACCTACCCTAGTGAAAATTGTTATCAATGCCTTAGCTACTGCCTTAGCGTCAATAGTAGCCAGCACTACAGCCTCAGTGTACTGGGTGGCAAAAAACCACCACCGTGAGAATGTAGCACTTCCCTGTCCAGCTAGTAATCATAAGGGGCCCCACAAGGTCCATTGCCACCCGCTGAAAGGGTTCCCCTATCAACGGTAAGTGTCTCAGGGGTGACTTCACACGATCACCCGCCTTACCTACTCGCTGGCAGGCATCAGAGGATCGGCAGAAATCTGCCACCTCGCTGGATGCCCCAGGCCAGTAGTAACGCTGCAAGAGCCGGGCTCTCTTGCGTGCGACCCCCTGATGCCCCGCAAGCGGGATGGAGTGGGCAACCTATAATAACTGTTGCCTATACCCTGTGGGTACCAGTAACTGTTACTCGTCAGTCCAAACCTTATATAACCCTGTAGCCCCCTGCTCCCTATACAAAAGCCCACAGTGCCACTGTAACGAGTATGGAGGTGATTAGACCTAAATAAAGGTGTTATACCCAGCTGGTCTTCCTCCCCTCGCATTGGGAATGAAGGGGTTAAACTTATTTGCCATGCATTGCTGTGTTTGCTCTGTCCCAGCATTTTTACCTCACATTTGCAGGCCATTCCCTGCCTGCTGTACTAAAAGAAAATGTATTGCCTGCTATACTCCTGTTGCGACACAAGATGGAGTAGTGAGCAAACTGCAAGCGCTCATTGAAGAAGCATGGCTGCGGTTAGCAGGCTGTTTGAAGCATGGGTATCCTTTCTCTATGGGTTTGACCTGTAACCACAAGTCAATTGGATAACTGGTTTGCGGTTAGGTTTACCGATAGAATGTATCCGTTCCTCGGTTAACTTTCTAACTTGAAAGGCAGCCAGCCAATTGACGTGGGAACTGTGTCAATTGACCTGAGAATTCGGTGAACTTGGTCCCCTCAAGCCGGCATTTCAATTAGGAAAGCTAACTCGAGAACGGAAGCACCCACCACCCTGGTTTTGGGTGTGCACATGTAATAAAACACAACATAACCTTACATGAAAGAATTACAGTAAAAATACACCCAGAACATAATGTTTTATTAAAGTGTGTAAACTGTGTATTTAAACTGTATGGGCAGAAACTGCTTCTATTAGCCTGGGAATCAGTCTATAGAAGTGTCAGGGATGAAAGACCCCAGCGCATTATAATGTATACATGGCAAGACTTCTGAGAAGTGGCAGATACCGGACCATTGACACCTTTGGGTCAAACCTCAGACTAAGAGGCATCAGCAAGAGTGTGTATCCCACATATGCTAAGTTGCCGAGGTGTCAAGCTGATACATGCGTTTTGCAAACCGGAAAGCCTTTTTGCCCGGTTTTGCAAACTGTGGCCAATGCTGCTATTGGTGGGTAAAAAGTTCTCACAACGGGGATTGGGTGCACATGTTAAAGGTACCCAGGAATTGCCTATAAATGTGCCTACAGAGCTGTCCCCTGGGTGATTCCTATGATCCATGATGTGACTACGGTTTACGCAAGACTTTGTTCCAGCACAGTTGCAACCGTTTCAGAAGGCAAGGGGTTAATAACAACTTAACTAAGGATTTACCCCAAACTTCGGAATTCGTTAACCCTGGTGACTCCTGAACGAATTCTAACGAATCTCCCTGGAATTCTTTGCAGTGGCTGAGTTATTAGGTCGGCAAGTTGCGATCTAGCCACGGGACCTTTAAATCAAGACTGCATTTTTTGCGCTTCCATGCAAAGGACAATCTATTTAATTCCCTTATCCCAGTAAGTGTTGTTTTAAGTGTATTCTGAAGATGTCGTGTGTTGGTCAACACAGGAAATAAATCACAATTTATGTTGCTTCTTGTTTGTTTCAATCGAGTACCCAGAAATATAAATATGTTGATAAGTTTGTGTCCACCGTGACAGGCTTATAAATAACTGGTGGCAGCTTGTGGGATACTGATTGAACCTATACTATAGTCTCCTGCGGGATTCTGTAGTATAGTGAGGACCTCGTAGCTTGTGAGCTCCTCAGACAAGTAGCAACTGACACACACTTCTAAAGAGCACGAGAAACTTCACTGTTCCCTTTACCCATACCCCGAAGGCACCATTGTAGTGGGGCAGGAGGTTTGGCCCGGTATTAAAGGTGTTACACCCTATTTGGCCACCCCCTGCCCTCACCTGGGAGGTGAGGGGTTAACTGGAATGATGCCCAGTACTGTGTTTATGCTCCTGCTTCAGCACCAAATGTGTATTCCCCAGTGAATGTGTATTTTCCCCATCTCAGTGTTTGCACCAACACCTACACTGGGATCCAATCGGGAGGTAAAGGGTTGATGCTATTTTTGTGTTTATGGCCCTTTGTTCCCTTTCCCGCCTTTGCAGGCTCCATTTTGCAGTCTCTCCATAGGTCGCCATTGGAGCCCCATATAACCCTTTGGAGATTCCGGCGATTTGGGCCCGATATCGCAGAAGACCTGCAGGTGGTGCCCGAGAGGAGGAGCGGCGGTTCCCCATTGAAAGTGAATGGAGTAATACATTTCAATGGGGATTCCTCGACTCCGACCTCCAGCAACAGGCTGGCAGCCAGCCAGACCGCAGAACCGCAAAAGCGGAAACAATGTCTTAAAAGAGCTTTGATCAGGTCTCGGTCAAGTTCACGTCCAATTGGCATTGGAAACTTAGGTTCAAGGGCACCCGGAATAAAATTATTTTTTCCCCTAGACCCTAGGAAACCCCTCACTCGACCCCAACCGGGTCCAACAATTAATGGTGACGAGAAAGGGTCGCACTCACCACGAGGGTAGCCCCATTGCCCACTTGGCTTTCAAACAACTAAGTCCAGAACAGTGAAAACCGAAGTCCATAACTCCGGTTCTGTTAGGACTAGAGGACCGGTATTTGGCCACCATGTAGTCATAGTTCGGCATGACTGCATTGCAAATGCCGACCCTCCCTGAGGAACAGGATGGGGTCAGGGTAATGGTTTAGTTTGGGTTTCTGCCATTGACTTCAATGGCGGAGAAAACCCACTTCTGTGAAATGTGCCTTTAAACTGTATTTGTGTAACTCCGGTCTGGTGATTCATAGCGAGATGAAACTTGGACACCATGGAGAGTCCCCTCCGGCATGAGGGTCTGGTAATTTCCAGCCCAGTCGGCCCAACAGAACGGATTATTTTAATATGTTTGTATATTAAGAAATGTACTGTCTTCACCCACACCTTCCCTTCTCTCTCCCTCCCCCCCAACAACCTGCTGCTCCAGGCCTGGGTAAATGCTCAACCTAGGGAGAGCTGCGCTAGGGAAGCACACTATGAGAGATCACAAGACTCCCCAAACACTATGCCTATAGTCACCGCGAACACCCCTACGCATAAGAGGCACAATAGACAATGACGGGCCCATACTCACACACACAAGACTACCCGACCACCCCCCCGCTCCTGCCCCCCCCCCCAACCCTTACACACACCCCTCCCCCCAACCCCCCCAAGCAATTCATCCCATTCCTGAGTCATCCTCGTTCTCACCCCCACCCTCCTCTCCCCCTTCCCCCCCCCCCCCACACACCACTGCCTCAAGCTGTCGCAGCTAAAAAACCTGAGGAGAGTCCTCTCCAGCGAGACCAGCACAGGAGATCACATGGTCTCCTAACTATATAATATGCTACCAACTGTCTACATAAGGTGTACAATATATGAAGACTGATAACCACTCATCTATACAATGTACTTTGCTCTCCCCCCCATACCCCCCTCCCCCCCCCTACCCCCTATCCCATCCCCCACAACCCTGCAGAATCTGCAGTACGAAGCTTTCTTCTCAACTGCCAAACGGGAAGTATATACAATTGAACCAATGATGTGACTAACATGCTGGAAATACATTATTGTAAAACTGTGCATTCTATACCCCCCCTTCCCCCCCTGCCCTACCCCCATCCTCACCCCATTTTCCCTACCTCTACCCACTCCCTCCCTCCCCGTCTGCTCCACCCCTCCCTATCACTATTAAAATATATTAAAAAAAAAAAAAAAAAAAAACAACAAACACTTCTCACCCACGCTCCCCCCCCCCCTAGACCTAAAACCCCATCTCGATTTGTCAAATCGACCTCATACAGCTGGAAACTAAATGACTCCCTATTGAACAACGCTGAGATTGTCAGAAATATCAAAAAATCTCTGAAGGAATATTTTAGAATAAACAAGAGTTCAGTCTCTTCTCCAGCAATCCTATGGGAGGTCCATAAGGCGACAATCCAAGGAAATCTTATCTCAATTGCCGCCCACAGGAAAAAAACTAAAACCAAATTAACCAAAGAGCTGACAGATAAAATAATCTCTTTAGAACAGCTACACAAAGCTAATCCCTCACGGAGAATTTACAAGCAATTGACAACCGCTAGGAATGATCTACAAGTGATCCAAATGGACAATGTAGAAAAAGCTCTAAAATGGACAGGTCAGAGGTATTATGATAAAGGGAACAAGGCCGATAGACTTCTTGCCAGCAAGTTAAGAGGAATACAAAAGAGGTCACAGATAACTGCAATAAAAATAGCTCTGGTGAGATAGTATACAGTGAGAAAAAAATAGCGGAGGAATTTACCAAATTTTATACCAAATTATACAATCTGAGAGCTCACTCCGCAAAATCGAACAACATTGGCCGGCCGGCAGCTACTGCACCGACACACTTTATTCGAGCAAATACCCGGTATGTACCTGGCAGATACCTGGAATGCGCCACTCCTCACCTCTGACAAGCCCCGTTGCATTTGCCTTCCCAGCCTGGGTTCATGCCTGGCTGATGGGCGGCTGATCTGTTAAATGATAATGATTAGGATTTAATAGGCTGCAATGCTTCGCGTGTCTACCAGATGGCATAAATTCATGTATTGTAATGCAGTATATATATATATACTGTGCAGTATTGCAGCCAGCGGGAATAAAATGCTTCAATCCCTGCTTGGAAAATAACTCAATGCACTCGGGCAGAAAACAGTCACAAACCTCAATACACCCGGGTATACCCGAATTCGTGGGACTAGCCAAGCTCGAATAAAGTGTGTCGCCAGTGTATAGATTACTTAAGTGAATGTGAACTTCCCTCACTAACAGAGGAGGAGAACACAAGACTAAATGCAAAAATAACTTTTGAAGAGCTGTCGGCTGCCGTAAAGGCATCAAAAATATCCAAAACGCCGGGCCCCGATGGTTTCACTAATGCCTACTATAAAAAATTTCTAACTATCTTATCAACCCACTTATTGAATTTGTTCAACTCATTTTTAGAAGGAAGTCCTATCCCTCCCTCAATGTCGTCCGCTAATTTGGCCATAATCCTCAAAGAGGGTAAGGACCCCACCCAATGTGGAAGTTATAGACCAATTACATTGTTGAACAACGACCTCAAATTATATAGTAAGATTCTGGCGAACAGACTAAATCCTATCCTGCCGAGACTTGTCCACACAGACCAAGTCGGCTTTGTCCTGGGCCGCCAAGCCTCGGACAACACCCGCAAGATCATTAATATAGTAGACCATACCCACCTGACAGGCACAAAGGCTATGCTACTGAGTTTAGATGCAGAGAAGGCATTTGATAGGATTGATTGGCTATTTCTAGACCACACGCTAACAAAATTCGGCTTCAAGGACTCATTTCTAACAGGAGTCCGGGCGCTCTACCAAAACCCGTCTGCTATGGTACGTATATCTGGCGGTGGCTCTGAAAGGTTCCAAATCAAAAACAGTACGAGACAAGGATGCCCCCTATCCCCCCTTCTTTTTGCCCTTACGATCGAACCACTGGCGTCTAAAATTCGGACAAACCCAAATATTCAGGGCATAGCTATTGGAAAAGAACACTACAAAATTTCTCTATTCGCTGACGATAACATTCTTACTCTGACTAGACCCCAAACATCCCTTCCTAACCTTCAGAGGGAACTAACAGAATTTGGAATGATATCGGGATACAAAATAAACAGCGATAAATCCGAGGCTCTAAACCTTAGTCTCCCAGATCCCGAAGTTAAATTACTCAAAATTTATTTCAGTTATAAATGGTGCTCTTCACACATTAAATATCTGGGAATTAATGTGTCAAGACATTACAGGGATCTATATCGGGATAACTACCTGAAACTATGGGGGGAAATTAAAAAAGATTTAGATCAGTGGGAAGGTTACCAGATCTCATGGATCGGGAGGATGATATCTATTAAGATGAATATACTCCCAAGAATGTTATACTTATTTCAAACACTCCCGATCCATGTCCCGGGCACTGATCTGAAAAACATACAAAATAGAATATTCCATTTTATCTGGAAGGGCAAGAGGCCCCGAGTCGCCAGATCGGTCCTACTGGCACCAAGATCCAAGGGGGGCCTAGGAGTCCCAGATCTCAAGAAATACTACCTTGCCGCTATACTCAAGCAGGCAGTAATGTGGAACACAGACCCGGCCCTTTGTTGCTGGGTAGAAATGGAAACTCAATATGCCAAAGTGCCTTCTCTACAAGCCTGCCTTTGGAGCCTAGACAGAGGAGATGGACAGACACATAACCTTAAACTACAGGCCTCAATACACACTTTCGAAACATGGATGAGATGTAAACATAAATATGGCCTATCCTCATCAAGCTCCCAATTGACGCCTATCACCAACAACCCGAAATTCCCCCCGGGTTGTGGATCTAGTCTGTTCGACCAACTCAAACGACGTGGTATCGGGGCGATTGCAGACCTCCTAAGCCTTGGGAAGCTCCTGAGCTATCAAGATTTAAGGGCCAAATATCAAATCAGAGAATTGGACACATTCAAATACCTTCAAATCAGACATTTTATTCATCAAATATGCCCACTTCCAGAGTACCCCACTCTCACGAGATTCGAATATCTCTGTAAGGTCAAGACCCATCAGAAAGGGCTTATTTCTGAGATCTATCGGACCTTGGAGAATCCGATTATATGCTCAAATGGGCCTCAGACCTGAGCATCCCTATAGACAGAGAGACTTGGGAAGAAATCTGGCAGGCAGCCTCAGAAACTTCCCTATGCACCACAATAAAGGAAAATATCTATAAAGTTCTGTTTGGCTGGTATCTTACCCCAGCACGTTTAAACCAAATCTACCCTCTGGCATCAGACCAATGTTGGAGAGGCTGTGGCAATAGAGGGGACATGGTTCACATCTGGTGGACATGTCCAGAAATTGTGAAGTACTGGACCAAGGTCCAAATTTTGCTAAAAGAGGTCACTGACCTAGATCTACCTATTGAACCACTGACCTTCCTTCTGGCCAGACCGATGTCCGACATTGTCCGACCAACTAGGAAATTAATATCTTTCATTCTCACTGCAGCGAGATGTGAGATAGCGGCCTCCTGGAGGAAAATGACCACGCCAGCCTTGGGATCGATCAAAAAGAGAATAAACGAGGTGATGCAAATGGAGCGGCTGACTGCCGTCCTTAGACAAAACCTCCCTGCGCACAAATCAGTTTGGTACCCGTGGTTTCTTCTAACCCGGGACAGACGACCCGCCCCACCAAGGTAGGGAACAAAAATCCCCTCCCCCCAAAGACACAAAAATCCTGAGCAGATAAAACTTTAACTAACTTATCAATCAAACCCCCCTCAGTCAGGATTCAATTCCCCTTACCCACTCTACCCCACCCCCTACCCTCCCCCTTATCCCCTCCCCTCTCTGCCTTCACCTCTTGAAGGCAAACCCCTGTCTCGACAACTTAGTTTGTCTCTCTCTATTCCCCAAAAAATGTTAAAACTATTAGGTACTGTAAATTGCACTGTATTTTTGCCTTACCTGTTGTAACAGTGCCTAATAAAAAACTTTATGAAAAAAAAAAGAAATGTACTGTCTTTTGGGTCTGGTATAAAAGCCTGCGAAAGATACTGGCTCTGCAATATGTTAATGTTCAGGGGGTGACCATCTGTCTACAACAGGCCCCCTGATCAAAGGCTTCACCACCCTGATTGTGTACACTATGGCGGAGAAAAGCAGGGCTTGAGTGATCTGTAAGTGTTGTTATTCACACTTACAGACAAAGGTTTTCCTGTCCAGATCTGTCTCTGGCAGACTGAGAGGCGCCATCCCTTTAGTGGGTTTAAAGAAATGAGACCCCAAGTCAAGGACTGTGCGCATGTGTCAGCTAACTGGGGGTATGTCCCAAAAGGCTTCCCACGTTAGCTGGCAAAAGGTAATTTGGTGCAGGTAATTGGTAACAATACATGACACCCAATGTTAGGGTATAGGGCTGAAACCCCATATAAACGAGTGTCAGCTCTATGCCCAGGGTCTTCGTTACAACATCTACTTGTTACCTGATGCCTGAATGAATTGCCAATCCCGATCATGATTGCTTCATTGTCCAACCCCTAAGTAAGTGTTCATATTCTGTGTGTTATTTGTATATTTTGTGTGTTCACCTATTTCAAGGAATAAACTTTCATTATTTTACCAGGAAGTAATACATTGAGAGTTACCTCTCGTTTTCAAGTATGTCCTGGGCACAGAGTAAAACAAAATAATACATGGTTACAAATACAGTTACATAAATGAACAAGGTATACATTATATACAAGACATTGAATGCACAGTTAAAGAAAATATATATTATGAGCGTATGAAACAGTTACAGACCAGATTAAAGTGTGAGACAGCCTTAGATTTGAAAGAACTTAAGCTGGTGGTGGATATGAGAGTCTCTGGTAGGTTGTTCCAGTTTTGGGGTGCACGGAAGGAGAAGGAGGAACGTCCGGATACTTTGTTTAGTCTTGGGACCATGAATAGGCTTTTGGAGTCTGATCTCAGGTGATAGGTGCTGCATGTGGTAGGGGTGAGGAGCTTGTTCAGGTAGCTGGGTAGCTTGCCCAGAAAGTATTTGAGGGTGAGACAGGAAAGGTGAACTTTGCGCCTAGACTCTAGTGATGACCAATCTAGTTCTTTGAGCATTTCGCAGTGATGTGTGTTGTAGTTGCATTGGAGAACAAACCGACAAATTGAATTGTAGAGGGTGTCAAGTTTGCTAAGGTGGGTTTGAGGAGCCGAGCCATATACTATGTCTCCATAGTCAATAATTGGCATTAGCATCTGCTGTGCAATACGCTTTCTGACCAGGAGACTTAGGGAGGATTTGTTCCTGTAAAGTACCCCTAGTTTGGCATAGGTCTTGGTTGTCAGGGTATCAATGTGCATCCCGAATGTTAAGTGGGAGTCAAACCATAAGCCCAGGTATTTAAAACTAGTGACAGGTGTTAGGGTGGTGTTAGCGTTGGTTCTAATCAGGAGCTCAGTCACTGGAAGCTTTACAAATTTAGTCTTGGTCCCAAATACCATTGTTACAGTCTTGTCAGTGTTTAAAAACAGTTTGTTTTGGGAAATCCAGTTTTCGAGTCTCAAAAAGTCAGACTGAAGTATGTGTTGAAGGTCAGATAGGCTATGGCTGTGTGCATACAGGATTGTGTCATCTGCATACATGTGTATTGAGGCTTCCTTACAAGCTGTGGGAAGATCATTAATGAACACTGAGAAGAGTAGGGGCCCCAGAACAGAGCCTTGCGGGACACCAGAGGTGATATCCAGGGGGTTGGAGTTAGAGCCTGAGATGGACACATGTTGGGATCTTCCTGATAGGTAGGACTGAAACCAGTTTAAAGCATGTTTCCCTATTCCAGAGCTCTGGAGTTTGTTAAGCAGGATAACATGATCAACTGTGTCAAAAGCCTTTGCAAAATCTAGGAATACTGCACCAGTGAGTTGTCCCCGTTCCATTCCACACTGGATTTCATTGCAAACATTTAGCAGGGTAGTTACGGTGGAGTGTTTGGGACGAAACCCAGACTGGAATTGGCTAGGGAAATTTGTCTTGGTGTAGAAATCGCTTAATTAGGAGTGGACACATTTTTCCATAACTTTGGATAGAATTGGGAGAAGTGAGATTGGCCTGTAGTTTGAGACAGTGTTTTTGTCCCCACTTTTGAAGATTGGGACAACTCTGGCAGTTTTCCAGGTCTTAGGGATATGGCCTGCAGACAGGATAGAGTTGACTATGGACGCAATTGGTTTGGCAATGGCTGGGGCACCAAGTCGTAGGAACCTAGATTGTAGTAAGTCGGGTCCACATTGGCTGCTTAGTTTTAGTTTGAGGAGCGCTTGTGTAATCTCCTCTTCAGATACTGGGCTAAATTGAAAAGTGTGGGCAGTGTTGAGAGGGGGTGGGACTGTAGTGGTACTCCCAGGATGAGATTCAGGTTTGGGGTTTGTGCTGCTTTTCGCTAATAATTTAGTGGCACACCCCACAAAGTAATCATTGAATGCATTTGCAATGTCAGTGGGGTTTGTCAGAGTAATATCCCCTTAGTGATATTACTTGGTTGTTGATGGTTAGGAGCCTGGAATATATTGTTGATAATCTTCCAGAAGTTAGCTGGGTTTGATGTATTTTGCTGGAGATTGTCAGAGTAATATTGTGCTTTTGCATACCTTGTTTGCCTTGTGCACACGTTCCGCAGGCATCTGTAGTGATTGAGATCCTTGGTAGTGCCAGTTACTTTGTAGCTTTTCCACAAGGCATCCCTGAACTGGTAGAGTGCTATAAGGTCAGGTGTAATCCATGGAAGGTGGGCCCCCGTACCCTTATTTTGCGTAGTGGAGCATAGGTATCGCAGAGTTTTAAGAACTCGGATTGGAAATAGTCGAGCGCAGAATCAGGGTCGGGAATTAAATCGATTCTGTGCCATGGGCAGTTGGTAAGGTCATCCAGAAACTGTTGTGGGTTAAAGTTTTTAAATGTTCTAGTGAGGAGAACTTTAGGGCTTGAATGGGGCGGTTTAATTTTCCTTACACAGTACACTATTGCATGGTCACTGAAAATATCAGGAAGGATGCCAGAGGATTGGATTCTGCTTGGGTTTGAGGAGAGAATCCAGTCTAGCAAGGAATGGTTATGCGACTTCAGGTTTATTCGTGTGGGTTGGGAAATGAGTTGCGATAGGTTAAGTGACTTGAGTTGTATCTGGATTTTGTGGTTTTTAGGGTCAAGCCAATTGAAGTTGAAATCCCCTAGAACTAGCAGCTTTATTATGTCTAAGTCGCATTCAATTCAACCCAGTTTATTTGTGTATATTATCACCCTGCACATGCTCCCGTGACAACCATGAGTAACCTCTCAGAAATGTTTCCGATCGTGGATGACACGGTAGATCAGGCCAAATACACCTTAATATTTAAGGGATCAATCACAATGCAAAACAGGCAGTAAAATAAATTGCTGTTTATTCGGATAAGACCTCGGAAACACAGAGAAATATAAAAAACAGAAAATATACACACTTACTGGCTCTGGGGGAATGCAATCTACCCTTTCCTAGTTGCAAGGTGCCTGCTTCCGCGAAGGCTTAACTTGGTAGGACCCCGGTTCTGGGCTCCTGGTCCGAAATCCAGCCTGCTGGCTAGGCCTCCCCATGCTTCCCTGTGTGAATAGCTCTTTCACAGAAGCACCTTTGAGAGGCCCGCCAGCAGCTTCCAATATCCAACAGAAAAAAAAAGAGAGAGCTGCTTTTACTGCACGCTCTTATATAGGCTGGATTCCTATCTAAATAATTGAGGAGTCTAATAGCCAATTACAGCGGGGATTGAAACTACGCATTCACTGATAGGAGGGATCAATTCAAAACTTGCCAATGGAAAACATGCTTCTGAGTTTTGACATACAGTGCCGTTTTTAACTAGTCCCAGACCCCCTGCTGTCAAGGCTCCAAAATGTCTGGAGGAAACAAAGGCAGATATCCTGTAAACCTCCCCTTGGCCATGTGCACAAAGGGAATCCAATTACTTGGGCCTTTTGCTTTGAAATGCTAATTACCTGTGGCTGACTTTTGTCCTGTATGCAGTCCCACTCATAGCACAAACACAAAATGCATGGTAGTTTTAAAACACAGAAAACCAACATTTAGACACAAGAGCTGGCACTCCACCATTTGCACCTATAATGTGGGGATTCTAAAACCTTCTCTAAGACACCAGCTCTAATACATTGCTGGCAGGCAATACAGGTTAAACTATCCACCCTTTTCCCTCATGTGCCAGAAGTCTCTGCCCTGCAGCTATTTCTCATAAGAGGCAACTCATACAAGGCAATCCACATAAGCCTGCACAGGCAGCTGCTGGCCCATAAGGCAAAGGGAATACACAGAGAATGCATTAACTAGCCCACTGGGCTTACACAGTTAACCCCACATACACAGTTCTTAGCTTATACCCCTATGTGGGACAGTATAAACAGGGAACAAAATTACAGGTAACACAGTAAGGTACACTATTAGACCCAAGAGCTGACACTCTCAGCCCTTGCCATACGGTTTCAGGGTCAGCCAGCTGGGCTCCATCTTTATTAATGAAAGCCGGCTATGCCTACCGCCACAGTGGATCAGAGAGAAGGCCGTGGAGAGATGTGCGGGGTATGGTTTACCGACAGATGGGCAGTCGAAGGTACAACTGGAAGAGGATTTGGAGCATCATGAGGACAGTATGTTCCTGCCAGAGGGGCAAGTCCCCGTTGCTGCTGTGGCGGCGAGCGCTATTCAGCCCGGAGTGCAGGAGGTCCCTCCAACTCCGCGGCTGCAAGGACATGAGGAGAGTGCTAGTGACCCCCTGGTCGTGGGTGGCTTGGCGTCAGGGAGTGCGGATGAAGTAGCAGCTGCGGCTGCCGAGTGTACCGTCCCTGGGCTCACTGCACTTCTAGCTACATGGGGAACGGGTGTTAGCAATGCGGAGCGGGTACAGCTCTTGACGGCAGTGCTCGGAAGAACCCACAACTCCTACCTTGAAAACGGGGAACAAGAACTTTCCCGGGCGGATAATAACAGCTTCAGCAAGTTCGTGGATGGCACATACTGTGACCACTGTTGTCCGGAAAAGCCAAACAAACTGTGATGGATATTCTACGCGTGGATGCAGATGACTGCGGTCATGTGAAGAGCAAGCTGCTGACACAGTATGCCCTGACACATGAATCTTACAGGGGCAAGTTCCGGACGGGGGGAATAATCCCCGGGGAGTCATTCAGTACCTATGCTGGTCGGATGGTTTTTTCATGGGACAGTGGGTGGAGGGGAATGGGGTTACAAAATTCCATACCCTGCTGGACTTGTTCTTTCAAGAGCAGCTGCTGCAGCAGCTTCCCATAGACGTGAGGGCAAGGGTCTATGATCATAAACCTCCGACCTAAGAGGACACGGCTAAAATGGCAGATGAGTATGTGGCCAGCCGAGTTGCAATGAAAGACCCAGAAGCGCCCAAAGGAGTGGGCCGCGCGGCCCAGGGCGCTAAAACTACCCCTCAATGGACACACTAGCCTGCAGCAGAGAACAGCGTACCCAAGGCTGCAGAGTTCAAGCATGAGAGGCGGTGTTACACTTGCAATAAGGTCGGGAATCTCAGGCCAGACTGTCCGGGCCGGGACCGGTCCAAGAGACCCCATCAGGGGCAACGCTCACCAGCTGCGAGGCCGGTCACCCATGTGCGACTGGCACACAAAGAGCCACCAACTACAGCCATGGAACCAGACCACAGAGGGATGACCAGCAGAGAAACTGCACTTGACACCTCAGGACCAGCAGCGGAGAGCAGAGGACATCAGGTACTCAAGTCGGGGTGTAGACCAACGATGTCCGGCAGAAACATCTGCGGAAAGGTGACCTTTGGAGACCGGCAGGCGGAGGGCTTGCTATAGTCCGGTGCCACCGTGACTCTGGTTCACACTGATATGGTGCTGTCATGGGGGACTGACCTGTAGAACAATTTTATATTTTTGGGGAACTAGATTGAGCACACAAGTTGAGCAAAATAAATTGTCATTTATTTCCTTACTAGACAGACACACGACACCCTCAGAATATACTTAACAAAAACACTTACTGAAGAGAGACATGGGATAGAATGTCCAGAAAGGTGCAAAGCATCAGAATATTGTCCTTTAAAGTGCAGTCCATTTGCAAGGGCACAAATTGCCAGCCCAATCCTTTTGTGAATAGTGCAAAGTTCTTTCTATTCTGTTGGGGTCTGATTGATACATCCAGCAATAACGGAGTCCTGGTGCAGAGTAATGTCCTTGGTTCCGATGTGATAACACTCTTTGCGTTCCAGGGTCGTTGCTGCTCTTATCCGCTGTTAGAAGCATGGTGGAAGTCCACTCACATTGTTGAATGAAAGACGAAAGACACCGGGGATAGCTCGGGGAGCATGTATATAGGGTTTGAAAGCCATCACCAACATACCCACCCAATCCCCCTCGTGGGAATTTTCCCATTCACCAATCCCTAACTTGCCCACAGTTTGCAGAGTGAGCACTATAGGGATTTCTGGCTAATACAGCGCCTGTGCGACATTGCTACCTGGCCTGCTTAGCATATGTGTACTCCCCTTTCTTCCTGGTGTCTCCCAGGCTCGGAGGGAAACTCAGGGTGTGAGCTAACCCAGATGACTAACAGTATTTCCTATTCAGCAACCATCCTGGCTAATTCACACATCCTGATTCTGGGGCTTTCATATGCAACACTTCCCTAGACTCACAGGCATTGCCTCATCATGGGGTCTATGCATAGACCCCTTGGGCTATTTTTAATGTGTTGAGAGAAGAGTTTTTTCTGTTATTATTAGTTCTGAGTTGCATGAATGTTTGCGTTCACCACGTTCACGGTACACTGTAATGCTAATATGTGTAAAGTACAGTTTGTACAATAACTAAGATATTTTTGAAAATATATACATACATGTGAATGTATTTCCACAATTGATACAACACAATCAAATTATCATGGCATACATTTGTTATATTCTTTGTACATATGTATAATGTATAATGCTGTATCAAAGTAACATTCCCTTTGTGTGAATAATTATGTGCACATATTTCATCCACTCATTATCTGTAGCATGGAAACAATTGTATATAGTAAATGGGCTTAGAAACATATGCAAGGCGTACATTGTAACAAATGCTGAGCGATTATGTCACAAACTAATTTTGAGCAATAGACCGATTACATAAAATCGCTACAGTCACACGAGAATCTATTATGTGTTCAATGTGCTGCATAAGTGTAGTAATATTAATTATTAACACAGAGAATAACGCAAAACCAGCTATATTCATCAACATAATAAAAGGATATATTCACTGTGTTCCTCAATTCAAGTACAATGACAACACATGCTGATGATTGTTGAGTAGGAAACAATTATTGCTTTGTTTATGTTACAAAGTGGTGATTCAACAATCTATATAATTATTGGTGGCATGTGTTACATATATATAACAGGATAAGACTTTCAAATACATAGCATAGTACCGAGAATTTTTTGTACACACACTTACGTTTATTATTTAATTAGCTTCTAACTTTTACGAATATTTAGAATAAATTACATCTTGTGACGAAACAACACGTACACCTGCGACACACTTTATTCGAGCTCGGCTAGTCCCACGAATTCGGGTATACCCGGGTGTATTGAGGTTTGTGACTGTTTTCTGCCCGAGTGCATTGGGTTATTTTCCAGACAGGGATTGAAGCATTTTATTCCCGCTGGCTGCAATACTGCACAGTATATATATATATATATACTGCATTACAATTCATGAATTTATGCCATCTGGTAGACACGTGAAGCATTGCAGCCTATTAAATCCTAATCATTATCATTTAACAGATCAGCCGCCCGTCAGCCAGGCATGAACCCAGGCTGGGAAGGCAAACGCAACGGGTCTTGTCAGAGGTGAGGAGCGGCGCATTCCAGGTATCTGCCAGGTACATACTGGGTATTTGCTCGAATAAAGTGTCTCGGTGCAGTACACTCCATAGATACCACACTAATGGAATCATGGGCTACAGGATGCCCTGACCCTTTTAAAAATCCCAGTGGTGCCATAAAATACCTGAAAAAGAGAAGTCAGGGATATCAGTTTAAAGGAGGGGATATCAGATTTTGTTTGGATTGTTTAACTGGACACATAGGGCCTCATGCAGTAAGCGTTGATAAGGGAATTATCGCCATTTTATAGCCAAAATTGGGTTTGAGATTCAGTAAGCGCCGATAAGTGCTTGATATCGCCAGGTTTCGGAGCCGATTATTTTGTTATGGCCAGTCGGCTGCCGATAAGCCTGTTTTCGCCACTGATCGCCACTTTTTTAAATCGGCTGGATTCAACAAAAAAAAACAGCTTATCGGGCCTGATCGGCACTACGAAATTGAGATGTTATGGCCAATTTCTCCCGCCAACTAAAGTTGGCAGTTTGGAGGGGAGAACGATCGCTAAGGCTGCCGCAACGGCACTTAGAAAAAAAAAATCTTCTGTACATCAATGGAGTCAATGGAGCGGGGACGTATAACAGTAGAGTACTGTTTACGTTTCATTGCTCACAATACAAACGTCATTTGCATTACAGTGTGGGGGCATTCCCTGCATTGTGTCACAGCTGACGTGTATTATTTGCATAACATTATACTTTTACATGTTTGCAGCATTTGCGGGTCACATTACTCATCATGTGATGATGTGCCAAGGGAAAATACTATACTCAACTCTTAAAGGAGAACCTCACATCATATCACACATTTTACTGAACTGAGCAACAATTATTTACATGATGTTACACATGACACACATGTCACACATACACCGTATATTCATGTTCCTTTACATTACACAATGCTTGTAATGTGACACGCATCTTTAAACGTTCATGTACATCTAAATTCTCATGTTTACATCTAGTTTTGGGTCCTCCCTATTTTCATGACGTCACTTATTGGACGCTTAATCACATTGCATGTTTACATTGTAACCGTAGCATTACAAGCACTTCAACCTAACTTATACACACATGTACAGTAATTCAGCATTGGGACACCTTGTTAACTCATTCTATACCAACTATCCTCCTTACAGAAATGCATGCATATGCACACGACTATTCATTGTTGTCAACATGTCACAATAACATGCCTAATTACACATGTTACACAAAACTTTTCCCACGTCAATCTCAGCCTTTTTGCCTAATTACATGACTGACTGTTGCGTTCACAAGTGTTACATGCATTGCACATGCAACTATTTATTTGCAAGCAATGTTTCTACAAAGGTTCACGTCACATCATTGCCAAATATCATCATTCCCTGCAGAATACACACAACAAATACTTATAACAAGAACTGCACACAGCTTGCCACAGAAGTACTTTATTATGTTAATGTAACACCTTGCATTTTACTATGTCACCTGACATCATCACATACCTATTTAAAGGACGCCCATTACCTGCTCATTCATAGCTACTCATTTCAAAATGTTGAGATTGTTTAGGAGACGGAGGAACATTCTTTTCTATGACATGCTTGATGATCAAGAGAATCATATAGGGCAAGGGAGGGACACACCGAGGGACAGTGACAGGGACAGCCACGCGGATACGACAGGGACAGGGAGAGGGACAGGCCGAGGGACAGGTAGAGGGACAGGAGATCAGAGGAGAAGACAGAGGAGACAAGTTGTGCCTCGTCCGCGTCTGTACAGGGAGAGAACCCTGTTAGATGGGATGAGTGAGGAGGAGATTGTAAGTCGCTATCGTTTGAGTTCAGCAGCAATCTTATCTCTTTATGAGGAGATAAGGGGAGATTTAGATTTTTTCACAGCCAGAGGTCGTGCAGTCCCTGGGCTTGTTAAAATGCTGTGCTCATTACATTATCTTGCTTCCGCGTCATACCAGACAACTGTGGGCATAGTGGGCGGGGTCTCGCAATCTACATTCTCGCGGGCCTTGACCCAGTTTCTCTATGCACTCAATAGACGCGCTAGGAATTATTTTCATTTTCCTACAGAGGCGACAGAGTGGCTGGAAGTCAGGACTGGCTTTTATAATATAGCAGGGATACCATGTGTGCTGGGTGCAATCGATTGCACACATGTTGCTTTGATTGCACCTAGTCAGAGTGAGCATGTGTACCGCAATCGTAAGCACTACCATTCACTCAATGTACAGGTGGTATGTGATGCCACGATGAGGATAATGCATGTGGTACCCAAATTCCCTGGTTCCAGTCACGATTCCTCTATCCTGAGGAACTCTTCAGTCTTCCATGCGTTCGAAGAGGGACATTTTGAACATGGTTGGCTGCTGGGTGAGTACAGATTTACATGTTCTAACACAAAACACTTTTTTATTTAGGAATGTTGGCATTGTAGAATTTTATCACTAATGTCAGCTTATGTGTGCTCCATTCATTATAGGTGACTCAGGATACGGAATTAGGCCGTGGCTCTTGACTCCGGTGCTAAACCCTCAAACTGAAGCAGAGGAGAGGTACAATGCAGCCCATATATCTACAAGATCTGTTATAGAGAGGACATTTGGCCTACTCAAGACCAGATTTAGGTGTCTGGACAGAACTGGTGGGGCTCTTCTATACAAGCCTCAAAAAGTGTCTGATATTATCCTTGCCTGTTGCATTTTGCACAATGTTGCACTCAGGCACAATGTACAATCAGACCTAGCTGAGCCTTTGGTAGACGAGCATCCCACCCATGTAGCTGCTGAAAATGAACAAACAGCCAGTGGTGGCCAGACACGCCAGAATCTCATCAATTCATTTTTTTCTTGTAAGTAAAAACATATATGTTCCAAGTTATACTTTTATACTTACATTATGTTATCTTAACAATAATGTTTTTTTATATACCCTTCTGGTAGGACACAGATGAATATGGGTTGCACACCTTTCTTTTCTCTGCTGTGTGCACAAAGGGATGTGGCACCGGTATGTTATTGTTGCACAGGTTATATAATCCCTCTTCAATTGTACTTTAGTTGTGTGTATGTGAATACAACTGGGGTAACAAAGCACTAATATTTTAGCATTGTGTTGTTCCTTATGCTAATACAATACACATATTATGCCCATACTCATTCATGCTTCTAGTATGCTTACATACAATGTTATTGGTGCAGTGTAACATGTACATCCATATGATGTGTACACCAGGCTGATTTACATTTTGAATGTCATTAAATATACATGGTGTTGCACATTTAACACCAAATACACACTTTGCTGTGTTGTTTACGGTACTGAAGATGGCATGTCAATGTTTGCAATTTATATATTGTTCCTTTGCATTATAGGTATATCTCCAGTATGACTGATCATGGTATGTATATTTGCTGACATCTCTCATAAGATGTGCCTACATCAATCTTCCTATAATTATTTGAAGTCAAAACCCAACATATTGGTTTAAACACAAATGTTACATATATGTACTTTCTGTATCATGTATATGCATTTAGCTACTCTTGAGCTTTCATGTGCATTGTATTAGAAAATGATTACTCCCATTTCATCACATTTTATGTATGTTTCCTTATAAATTCCTTTAATGTAATATAGAGGTGTTTGGAGACAAGGGGATAACTGTAGTTATTTCTTAACTTACGGGAGATCATTCATCACGGATGAAATTGACTGATCATAAAACTCCATGCATGAATGCCTGCAATCACAACAATGCGTACTACATCTTATATTTAGCAATGTTGGTGTTTTGTAATGCTAGGAATTAATAGTCAACATTAATTTAAATTTGTGACATGTGTATGTATAAGTCACACGTGTGTGGATGTGTCCTACATGTACCAAGTGTTAAACTGTTAACAGAGAAGACAAATTTGTCACTAATGTTACTGTCATTTAGCATTTCTAATTTACCAATATGACAATGTTGGTAATATTTTTGCAATATAAATCACGTCACTTCATCATTATCATGATGATAATTATCAAGTATTCTCACAATTGTAACGTCAATCACGTGCACAGTAGCATAGACACACTTTTTAAGACAACTGTTTGTGTCTGTATCAATTTGTGTAGGATCCATGTATAACACCGACAAATGATAACACCAGCTTTATTATGGTAGCTTATATCATCATATTGACTATACTAAGTATTTTTAGAACGTTTAATAAACACAGTAAACTATAGTTAGTTAGGTTAATGAAATATACACAGAAACGTACTTCATTACATGATGTTGATGTCATATTCAGAACATCATGCATTGTAGGGGACCACAACATCTGGCCAATAACATTATTTGCTACAGTCCCAAACCATTTTATCAACATACCCATGTAACAAGAGATTTTTAACAAGAAATGGCTAGTTGGTTGTAAGTGTCCTTTACATTGGGAGAAGGAGTGGCTCAGTGAGTAAAGACACACACTGGCACTGAGAGTTTGAAGCAGGGGAGTCTGGTTCAATTCGCGGTGTCGGCTCCTTGTGACCTTGGGCAAGTCACTTTATCTCCCTGTGCCTCAGGCGGCAAAAAATAAATTGTAAGTTCCACGGGCCAGGGACCTCAGCCTGAAAAATCTGTCTGTAAAGCGCTGTGTACAACTAGCAGCGCTATACATGAACATGCTCATATTATAATTATTATTATTATTATTATTATTATTGTTACATAGTTTTGACAGTCATACGTTCCATTACACAATAGAATACACAAATGTGTTAGCAGAGTGGGAATGGTTGTTATATATAAAACACACCATGCCATAAAATGATAGTAGTCATTAAAGAACACTCAATAAAAATTCATGAGGCACTATTTTGCAACATCATTATGTTAATTAAGTGCTTATGCAATATAGGCATAAGGGTATCACATTTTTAATTGTTTGTTAATAAGCGCTGCAAGCAATATAAAATTAGTTCCATATGTAGTATAGTAGTCGGTGGCTCCTCCTCACAATCATCTCATATAAAGGTAGACTCTTCTGAAATCATACATTGATCCGATTGTATCTTCCCCGACATCTCTGAAATACAGCAAACACATGATGGTCAAATATGGCACCTTACTATATATGTATCCGTGACAACGCGTTACACAGCTCTATATGATTGTGTACATACACACGTCACTCACTTATATGTTAGAACTACAAGTGTACATCAGTATGTAATGTTTCTTTAAATTTGTAGCAGGCATAACTATGTATATGATGTGAACGTTGCCTGTATACTGAAAAATGTGCGCGCACATCTTAGTGTGCGCTCGCACTTCACGCTTGGCTGCACTAACTGTTAGCGCATGCGCAAAACAAAGCGTACGTTGTGCGTTCAATACATCTTGAAAATACCATTAAACATAAAATCTTTATTTCAAATACAATGAATACGAAACTACATTCGTTCTAAACGAGTACATCTGTATTCTTTTTAAACAGACGTGTTTGGACAGAAAGGACGGCCGATAACACAATGCGCAAATGCAATACGTGTGACGTCATGTTAAACCAGCGTGAAACGCACGCTAACACTCCTCCCACTCAATTAACATTCGGCTAACGCCCAGTGAACGGCCCCAGTGTATGACACAGTGCAGTTACCGTAACTATAACAAAACAACACAGCCAATAGGCTTTGAGGCGCGCACGTCGCTTGGGGGCGGGACTTACATCCGTAATCCTTTTTAAGGACGCCTTGGGCCATGACAAGGGTCCCACGTCATACGTGGTGGACCCGCTTTTAAATGTTGCATGATAACAAAACAGGTATGTGTTAGAGTTATGTTAAAATGTTGCTAATATGGTTAAAGGGATAGGAAAGTACGTATATTTATTCCGTCAGCAATGTGTACTACTCTTTCAGGTTATACTATATTGTATTCGGCAACAATTTCTTTGTGATCGCTACATGTTATGCAGTCTGCAATGTTACGCTGTATCCACGCATTGAAAGGGAAAATGGTGGTTAAAAAAAAAAAAAAAAAAAAAACATTTAAACGCACAGTCAACGCATAACGGTTATTATATTTACCATTCTTCTAGAATTAACTCTTCGTCTGGCTGCAACTGGTCGCTCCAGAAATGCAAGGCATTTTCATCCACGCTTGACCCACCCGCTGAATCCAGTATGACACACATCTCCTCCATGAAGCGCTCATAGGAATCGCCACTGCTTTCTTCAAACAATTGGTCGGGAGGTAGGTTCATTTCTTCTGGTTCCCATTCCAATGCATTTTCAGCTGAAAGGCTTGGTACATAATCATAGTACTTTTGTTGTTGTACAATGTGGGTTTCAGGAATGGAGGGTGCAGATATTGCAGCAGGTATCGATTCACACGGAACAGTAGTAGCGGATCCATTGCTATTGGCATTAGGAATAAATATGCCTTTCACAACAATATATGTGCCCTCTTTCAGGGTAAAATGCTTTTCCTTTGCAATCTTCCAGAAACCATAGGTGTGTTCTAGCTTATCCTGCACACGTTCAAAAAAGTCATTAGTTGATAAAGTGAATCTTATTGAGGAATTAAAATTCCGCGCATGCCTACGGTCTTGGTAATAAGGATATTTAGCTCGAATCAAATCATAGATTTGGCGGGTGCTTGCTTTGTGTCCGCGACTGTTTAAAATTGCTTCTGAAACCATGTACTTATACCCTAAAAGGGGATTCATATTGTTAACGAATTCATCAGCCATGTCAGAGTAGCACAAAAGATGTGTGCAGTTCTGTCTTCTTTGCTCATCAAAATGATTCTGCTCAATGGCTAACAAATTCCTGTGTTTCGTTTTCAAGGTCAACAAAAGTAACTACTTTTACTCCTTATTTCAAACGCCAATTGGATGTGTCCTTTTAATTGGTTTAAGTTTTGTGGTTAGTGATAGGCGAATGTGGGAAAAACATGTATCATTTTTTTATCTCGTTTGTGAAAACATTCCTACACTTATTTCAGTAACATTGAGTTTTCTAGAAAAATAACAAAGAGCACTGTGTGAAAATAGTGCTTAGACAGCCATATCAGTAAATACACACACCTGCAAAATGAAATGTTTTTTTCCCACATACATTTCTGTGTGTATTTGAAAGTCTGGTTAACTACCTGTCTGCATGAGTTTAAATACGTGTGTATCTATATATATATAAATATATCTCTCTCTTAAAAAAATATATATATATAAAGTGTATATTGTACTATATGTATAGTGTGTGTGTGTGTGTGTGTGTGTGTGTGTATATATATGTATATATATATATATATATATATATATATATATATATATATATATATAATGTATCTTTTTTTTTTTTTTTATATATATTGCAGGAGTACACACAACATATTGATGGCAGTAAGTAGGCCTTGTATGAAACCTATTTAAATGGTGATAAACATGAGTGAATTAAGTAATAAACATTTGTTTGCACCCAATAATGTTAGAGGCTCACACTTAGTATAGTTGTCAAACATTAGGCCTGTATTATTAAAATAGTGTGTTTTCACAAGGAAGCATGAAGTGTATGTTTTTTGTAAATACATCTATACCAGTTTAGATAGTACTATATATATATACACATACACACACACACACACACACACACACACACACACACACACACACACACACACACACACACACACACACACACACACACACACACACACACACACACACACACACACACACACACACACACACACACACACACACACACACAGTGTGTGTCTGTGTGTGTGTGTGTGTGTGTGTGTGTGTGAATATATCAATACATACTACATATATATTAGTATCAATTCAGAGATGTGCTTGAAACAAGAACACATAAATGATTAAAGGACAACATTACAATGGCCACCAAAGGTAAGTAATATTTAACACAAAATCCTGCTGTACACGTACAAGAAAGATGTTTGCAGTTAAATAGGTGCTTTTATAATTGCATGAAAATAATATGCACATGCAATGATTACATCAATTAACACACCCAAATGCAATGTTTTGCTGCAAAGTCAATGGCAGCTTCTCTAAACTTAGCAACTGGCTCCTGGTGGAGCATTACTGAACAGACGATTAATACATCAATATTTATAACACTATTCATTAATTAGGAGTGTTAACATTTCCAAAAATTCACGTGTACAAGAACATACTTGAAAGTTTGGAAACAACACAGTCTTCAGCATACATACAATAGTAATTAGATAATCTGAAGTCAACAAAACAAGGCCAAAGACATATTTTGTGAATTTTAAAATTTATTTTTTTTGTTCTTTTTGCGAGCGAGTAACAGGCCTGCTTGTTGTCTCTTGAATTTTCCTTTTTCTTTTGCCACCAACTTTAGGTACAACAGAGCCACTTTGAGTGGCCTCTGGCACTTCACGGGCAGGGCTTGTGGCCAGTGACTCACCTACAGGGCTTTTGGGCAGTGACTCACCTACAGGGCTTTTGGGCAGTGACTCACCTACAGGGCTTTTGGGTAGTGACTGTTCACCTACAGGGCTTGTGGCCAGTGACTCACCTACAGGGCTTGTGGCCAGTGACTCACCTACAGGGCTTTTGGGCAGCGATTCACCTACAGGGCTTTTGGGCAGCGATTCACCTACAGGGCTTTTGGGCAGCGATTCACCTACAGGGCTTTTGGGCAGTGGCTCACCTACAGGGCTTTTGGGTAGTGACTGTTCACGGACAGGGCTTGTGCCCACTGACACATGTGAGCAAGTTGGTAGACACTGCACAAGTGATGGTTGGTCTGTTTCATGTGTGTCTTGTTTTGTTTTTGTCGCCTCCTTTGTAGGTGTCTGCTGCTGAATTTGTACAGATGGCAGCGGTAGGATGTGATCAGGAACCTGCACAGCAATGTCTGCTACTTGACCGGTAACATTTGGGCCTGGTGAATGAATATCAGATGAATGTGGTGAAAACTGACCTGCATGAACAGATCCTGGCTGTGAGGTGTTGAATTGTGGTACATTAGTCATTCTCCAGTAATTAGCTTGTGTTTGCTGAACAACTAATGCTTCGAATGAGGTGTTGATTTTTTGCAACTGTTTAGGCACTTCAATGAAGACTCTGTGGAGATGTGCCAATTGTGAAACTGTTTCTTCCTGCAGTGCAATCATCCTTTCCAGCACTGTCATCAGGTCAGAATGGCGACGATTTTCTGCTTCCACAATTTTTCCCTCAGAAGCTACAATTGCATCATATGTGGTATTTGCTGGACGTTTTGGCGGTAAAACAGTTTCAATTGGAACCTCTTCATGGTCACTTGCTTGTATTTGTGTGTCTATGGCGGCGGCGGCGGCATCATCATCATCATCATCATCATCATCAAAATCCTCTTCATCATGTTCTACAAATAAATGTACACATTATTAAATGGCATGTTAATCTCTGCTGTGTTACTATGTAATTGTACTGTGTCATAAGTAACAACTAACATGTTTCCATACGTTTTATAACCTCACATTAAAAACTACCTTGACTTAAGAATAATGTTTGGACTCAGTATGAAATATGAGTGAATGAAAACTTGCTATAAACTCACAACTCCTACATGATAGTTAACATCACTAACACAATACATGTTGCCTTACACTTCATTTTCACTGACACTAAGTAATCCTATTTAAAGAAGATGTGCAAAACAAATAATGAACATGACAACATAACATATAGAAGAGCACATATTATATGGCCACCAACTGATACACTCACCTTCTAGGTGTGTTGAGCTGGCTGACCCAGGTGAAGACACTTGTTCAGTCTCAGGTGACACATGTCCTTCAGGGGCAACTATATATAACAATAACATAAGTTTTACATTTACATGTGTAAATATTGAACAAACAGTTATTGTATGTTCTGTATTTATGAGTACCTAACAGCATCATTTCCTTAACCCAAAATGTGTGTGTGAAAGTGAACATAAATAGTTGTAATAACAATGTACATGCCTGTGTACTTAGAACTTTTGAGTTCCCTAACATAAAACATACTATGTTCCTGCAGTAATGCGTGAGGATAAATAGATAAAATTTGTACATAAAAATCATATGTTGTGTAGTGATATCAGTATCATAATGTACATAACTATCATGAGATGACCATTCACAATGGTTATCATGAAGGTGGTCATATTGCAAAAAGTGTTGTTTTTGGTAGAGGATATGTGTGGTACATTAATATAAGATGTGGCACACATGAATGTGGCTGTGACTAAACAAGACAACACATGCAGTGTGTGATAATGTGTCGTTGATAGTAGTAGTTCAACTATAGATATGAGTGAACTAATGTGTGACGTACGCTTTGATAAGTAATGAGTTGTTGGGGCATTTAGTAGCTAAAGTGAAGCTTTCAAATGAGTGTGATTAACTTCAGTTGTGCTAGTCAGGTTGTAAGAACGGTATTCCCTTCCCCAAAAAGCCTAATCAGCCACACCTTTCAATTACTTGAAACAGGTGAAAATGGTGTGAACTAAGTTGACCCTAAAATGAGGCTGCAATTAGTGTGTGTGCTGAACCCCACCCCCTCTGTTGAAGTGTATGCTGTGATGAGATATTAATTGCAGCTGCTTTAACACAATGGTAGATGAGCTAAATAGTCATGTGCAGTTTTTAAGTTATGAAAACAATGACATAAAATATGATACGTGTGCCTCATTATGCTGTCTGTATATGACTTAAAGCAAAAATGGACCTTTTCATAAACAACTATAGATGTGTTAGTGCAAGTGATGTTTGTAGGCCGTTGCATGCAATATATTTGATGCATGCTTAAAATAGGCAGTAATGTCATGTTTGTCGGAGTAAAATAAATAAAATACACAATAATATTATACATATTTCTGTTCTGTACCTGTAGCTAGTAATAATGTTTCATTAGCATGTGTTACACATGTGTACTACCCTGTTGTTCCCCATCTTCGCCCACCATCAATTGCTTCCACTGCAGCAATGCATTTTGGGAATTCACATGTAAATGACCACGCTATGGCACGTGCTATATTAGTTACTGCTTTTAGTAGGACTACAACATATATGTCTATTTTGAGATATATATATATATACAGAATCAGACATATACATATATAGATGCAGGTATGCTTATATTGTGAAGACAGTATAAAAAGCAGTGTAACTATGCAAAATAACTGTAAGCAATGACACGCCTAGTACAGTAATATTTCTCACCTGGTGGAAATTGTGAGGGGTAAATTCCTATATCACGGTCACCAGGTAAGCCTTCCACGACGACGGGAAGTAATTTTGCCCGAAGCAGCTCCTCCAATGGACTTAATATGAGACGTTGTGGTGTGGGCCCACCTCCAGTGCCAGTAGCATGCACGCGTTGGTGTTGTATTTTCTTTTTCAATTTGGACCTAATATCATCAAATCTCTTGTGACAATTCCGCTTGTCCCTCACATGATTCCCACACGCATTGACACAAATGACTATTGTGTCCCACATTTGTTTTCTGCTTGCTGAACTTGTCCGCCCTTGAAAAACATATAAAATATATGAGGTAAATGATTAATAATAGAAGCACCAGTTTCCTACACTGCTAGCTGTTCCAAGAGATAGCAAACATGCTGTTTTATGTGTAATATGTGAAGCACATGAGCATTCACTACTAAACCTATACATGTAAGCAAGGTTGCATTCATATTGTATGCAGTTATGGCAAATTGACCGCCTGTGTTTAGTTGTCCTTGTAAGGCATGATAAAAAGCTGTGTTTCCAGACTAATTAACATAGAAAGATATTCTGAACCCATATTTGCATATGAACAAAACTCAGATGACCTAGGATCACATGTATTTGATTAATAAATGTAAAGGTACACTTACCTAGTAAATGTCCATATATACTGTCATAGTGCTCCAGAATGCCAGTGACAAGAGCTGTATTTTCCTGGTCATTGAAGCGAGGATTACGTGGCTTCTCCACACGTTTCTTCCGAGCAGGTTTAGGGTCAGAGCTTGGCTGGTGCTGACTGGACTCTCCTTCTTCCAATGGAAGAGCCTCCAAAAGCTGCCCACCAGCAAGCACGCCACCACCAGACACCCCATCAGCAACTGCGCCACCAGCAGCACTCACAGCACCAGCACTCCCACTCCTAGCACCAGCACTCCCACTCCTAGCACCAGCACTCCCACTCCTAGCACCAGCACTCCCACTCCCAGCAACAGCACTCCCACTCCCAGCAACAGCACTCCCACTCCCAGCAACAGCACTCCCACTCCCAGCAACAACACTCCCACTCCCAGCAACAGCACTCCCACTCACAGCAACAGCACTCCCACTCACAGCAACAGCACTCCCAGCAACAGCACTCCCACTCCCAGCAACAGCACTCCCACTCCCAGCACCAGCACTCCCACTCCCAGCAACACCACTCGGTGCACCAGCAACATCACTCCCCTGAACAGTACGTTCACTCCGACGCGTACTCGCACGAGTAGCACTCCCACTCCCACCAGCATCACTCTTCCCACGCTTTGCGGGCATACTTCCAGCACTCACAAAAAACAGACAACTAATGTACAGCCAATCACACGAAACACTTCCACATATAAAACAAGACAAAGATGTAAACAAAACAACAATGGACAAAGCTCACCCAATACACAACAAGTCTCTCCGTCAATATGCAAATGTTCAATCAGCCAGCTCTGTGCGTCTCTCTCTCTCTCTCACTCCCAACAACACAGAGAATGATTAGCAGTACACGTTGCCTTTAAATATGGCGCGCAATCCAAAACATGCTTGTTTCGCCTGATTCAGCAAGATTTGTGATTGGGCAACCTATCAGCACCCCGCCACGCACGCCGATACACCTGTGTGTGATCGGATAATCATCGTGAGAGTGGGCGGATTTGTTTTCGGGTTGATTTTGAATGTATTCGGCACTTACTGCATACGGAGAGGAAAAATCGCCATTAACATGACTCATCGGTAAACTTGCCGATTTCACTTAATCGACGCTTACTGCATGAGGCCCATAGATATTGATTGGTCTAAGGCTGACCGTTACTTAAGTAAAAAGTATGATGCACCCGGTAATAGTGCCAGATACTATGCACTTAGTGCCGAAGAGGCTGCACCCGCAGATGGTGAGTTTGTCTGGAATGATCCCCGCATTGTTTCCAAAATGTGGGATCTGTTGCAGAAATATATTTTTGATCAGGGCAGATCAAGGAAAAATGTGGGTCTGATAATGACCATTAAACAAAAAGAGGATGAGTCAGTCACAGATTTTTGCCGTAGATTTAAAAATGAATGGGTAAACACGGCAGGGATGCAATACCCTAAGGCAACAGATGATGAGATGAACATTTTGTATGTGCAGTCTTTACTTAATGGCTTATGCGAGCAGCATAGGCAAATTGTTGACATGACAGTGACCGGATGGCAAACAATGACACCTGAGAAAATAGTGGGTGCCCTGGCCATTAAGGATGGTGCAGGAGCTTTTCCCGATCGTACTCCTTTACCCCCACCCCCTCCCCCACTTGCCACTATAATGCATGCTCATGATGGCTCACTGCAGAATTATAGAGGCAATAATAATAATTACAGAAGCAAGGGAGGACAGAATAGAGGAAGGGGAAGGGGACAGCAAGGGAATAATCAGCGCAAACCAGGTGTTTGTTTTAATTGTGGGAAACCAGGACACTGGAGAAATTAATGTTGGGCCCCTTCTCAGGGTAACAACCAACAACAAAATCAGCAGCAGGGTTATTAGAGTCAGGGAAATAACAGGCAAAATCAGGGCTATGGTCAGCAAGCCAGGGCAATAATCAGCAGCAGAATACCCAGAGGCAACAACAGAATCAAAATTATCAGGGGCAAAATGCTTCCAGCCCCAACTATAATGTTTCATGGAACCATGGAACCTATAGCCAATAGGGATGCCCGAGGACAGAAACCCTCATCTGCCCACAAGCCTCTGTATCTAATGGATGGTTAGATATACCACTATTATCATTGTATGTCAACGGAAGATTTACCGATATCCTTGTAGACACAGGCGCAACGTGTTCTTGTCTTAATAAACATTCCTACAAAGGTCCAATGAAGCAAGCAGACGAGTCCTCTATGGGTATTGAGGGTACACTGACCAAATGTTACAACACACCTGTTTTGTCGGTACAATTAAATCCTAGGTCTGACAAAAAATGGGATCACCCATTCGGGTTATTCCACAATGTCCAGTAAATTTATTGGGACGTGATTTAATGGCCAAAATGCAAATTGATATAAGTATTGATGACAAGGGAGGGATTATTGTAAATTCTCCACATCTCTCCCCCCATTAATTATGATCAGTCTCTCTTTCAGCATGACACTGGCAGACTCAAAGTTCGAGGGTTAACAATGCCAGAGAGATTAGTTGAACAACTGACCAAATTGTCAGATTGTGCTACCCATGGGGATATGCCTTACACACGTATGACATTTGCTAATCCTATTTCATGTATCATCTATGATCCAGAAGCAGAGATGCATGATCCTAAAGCACACATGGATGTGTCTTCTCGAATTGAAGGTGTATGGATCACACCAACTACTATATACATTGCATCAGACAAAGGGGCCTTCATATGGGCTCAGGGACAGCAGCTTGTATTACAGGACAAGTATTTACCTATTGACGAGATATGGGATATAGAATGGAATCTTTATTCTGCTGACATACCTTTATCATTACAGGACATTGACCCACGGGTATGGGTGACTTCTAACACTGACCCAGGTCTCATCTCATGCACACCATATGAGGCCACACTAAAGCCAGGAGTAAGTCCGGTCTACATCAAACAATACCCATTATCTGCAGAGAAGGAAGCAGGGATAGATCCTATTATCAGGGAATTACTTGCAAAGGGATTGATAGAACCAACTGTCTCACCATACAACACACCAGTTAACCCTGTCCCTAAACCTAACAGCTCACAGTGGTGTTTTACACAAGATTTGCGCGCAGTCAATGAGTTCGTGCAACCATTAGCGCCTATAGTACCAGATGTCACAGCGATCATTACAGCCATACCTGCAACATCGACATATTTCACAGTAATAGACCTTAATTCAGCATTCTTTTCCATTCCGGTGCACCCCAACACAAGATCTTTGTTTTCATTCACCTTTAAAGGTGATCAATTTTGCTGGTGTCGCCTCCCACAAGGGTATTCCGATTCACCAACGGCTTACAGTACCGTCGTGCGTATGACTCTTGCTGACTGGTGTCCACCTGGTGACTCTGTTTTGCTGCAGTATGTGGATGATTTTCTACTCTGCAGCCAAACGGAAGAAAAATTCACTCTGGACACTCACAGTCTGATGGAGCATCTCGCTGCTATGGGTTATAAGGTCTCACCACACAAGGTACAGATACACAAGGTACAGATGGCGCAACAAACTGTCAAATATTTAGGCTTCATACTACAGCCAGGACAGAGACTGCTATCACCAGAACGAGTCAAGGTAATTGCCAATCTCCCCAAGCCCAAGACTAAAGCTGCTATGTTGTCTTTTCTGGGGATGATCACCTATTGCCGCCAATGGATACCGAACTGTTCCCACTGGGATAAAATTTTGAGACAATTGACATTGATGCATAAGCCAGACACACTGCAATGGACACCAGAGACTCTCACTGCATTCATTGAACTTAAGACTGCATTGTGTTCAAGCCCTGCTCTGGGCTTGCCGAACTATAATCTGCCTTTCCATTTGTTTTGCAGCAAGACAGGCACCGCGGTTATTGGCGTACTGGCTCAAGAGCATGGCTCGGGCTATAGGCCGGTGGCATTCTATTCTAAGAAACTGCAGGAGATTGTGCAGGGGTTCCCGGCATATTTAAGACAGATGGCTGCATGTGCTATTTTGGTAGAAACAGTACAACCTATTGTGCTGTCACACAAACTAACCTTGCATACATCACACCAGGTACTACATGTTCTCAGGAATCTCACTACGCAGCATACTGCACCGACACACTTTATTCGAGCAAATACCCAGTATGTACCTGGCAGATACCTGGAATGCGCCGCTCCTCACCTCTGACAAGCCCCGTTGCGTTTGCCTTCCCAGCCTGTGTTCATGCCTGGCTGACGGGCGGCTGATCTGTTAAATGATAATGATTAGGATTTAATAGGCTGCAATGCTTCGCGTGTCTACCAGATGGCATAAGATCATGAATTGTAATGCAGTATATATATATATACTGTGCAGTATTGCAGCCAGCGGGAATAAAATGCTTCAATCCCTGCCTGGAAAATACCTCAATGCACTTGGGTATACCCGAATTCGTGGGACTAGCCGAGCTCGAATAAAGTGTGTCGCCAGTGTACAGTATGACCGCACAGCCTAGAACAGGGTACGAAACCATCCTCACATCTACCTCAAATCTCACTGTCAAATATCACCCACCACACACTGGTCCAGCTCAAATTCTGACTAACCTATTACTGCAAAACTCTGACATAGACAACGAAGACCATGACTGCCTACAAAACATACACAACACGACGTCAGTAAGGAGCGACTTAGAAAGTACGCCCCTTAAGGAGGGAGATGTATTGTTTGTAGATGGTTCATGCTCTAAACCCGCAGATGGAGTATATCTGACAGGATTTACAGTAGTTAGGTTACCAGACACAGTAATCTGTTCTGGAGCGTTACCGTTTGTTTCAGCTCAAGCAGCAGAGTTAGTAGCATTGACAGAAGCATGTAAAGCATCATCACAGAATACGGTAACCATTTACACAGACTATCTTTATGCATACGGAGTGGTACACGACTTTGGCATAATATGTAAAAATCGTGGGTTTGTAAGTGCCGATGGTAAGGGCATATCACATGCCACATTGGTAGAGCAGTTACTGGACGCCATGTTGCTACCCAGTAAACTAGCAATTGTTAAATGTAAAGGACATGCTGGAGGAGAGACAGATGAGGCCAAAGGTAATGAGTTGGCTGATTTTTACGCTATAGAAGCTGCACAATCACAGATTATGTTTCCAGCCTACAACACCACTGTTGACACACAGCTCAATATGGTAATGACATGCCATCTACCAGACTATGATCTTAAAATGTTGCAGGAACTTGCAGAGGAAAAGGATGTAGAACTATGGGAGGAAAAGGGTTTGAGCAAAGATGAAAATGGGATTTGGACGAAGGGCACAGTGATAGGTTTTCCTAAAATAGCTAGCCCTATTTTAATCTCACATTTTCATGGAATTGGGCATAAGGGAAAGAAAGCGACAGGTGATCAGATTAAGGAATTGTTTTTAGTAAGAGACATTGATCAGGTAGTCGAGACGCAATTAGCCAGATGTTTAACATGCATCTGAAACAACACGCAGGGCACACGACCCGCAAAACATGAACATCTACCGCCACCTAGTGGCCCAATGGAGCAAATACAGATTGATTTCACACAGATGCCAACAGCGGCAGAAAAACTAAGATACCTACTGGTAATGGTAAATCAATTTAGCAAATGGGTTGAAGCATTCCCCACAACGAACGAAAGCTCAAAGACCGTTGTAAAAATACTTTGTAAAGAAATAATTCCCCAGTGGGGATGCCCACTTCAAATAAATAGTGATAGAGGAACACATTTTACATCCCAGGTGACTCAAGGAGTGGCTAAAACTCTCGCTATAGATTGGAAGTTTCACATACCATACCACCCACAGTCTTCAGGTGAGGTAGAAAGGACCAATCGCACTATCAATGATAAACTGCGTAAAGGAACAAATGGTACCTTTTCAAGATGGCCAGATGTCCTTCCCACAGTCCTTGGAGAAATTAGAATGACCCCGTATAGTACTACCAAATTGTCACCATTTGAAATTTTAATGGGGCGGCCGTTTCCAACTCCCTGGGCTCATGGTACGTATTGCCCGAAGGAAGTTGGAGACCTAGAACAGATTCAAGAGAATTATGTTTATCACTTGATACAGAAATTGAATGGCATTTATGGTGATGTTTCTTCTTCTCTTCCGCTCCCTTCAGATAAGCCGACACATCCTTTCCAGCCTGGAGACAAGGTAGTGGTCAAGCGCCTTCCCGCCAAAGGAGGGATGACGGAGCCTCCCTACGGACTTCCAACCACGATCCTAGCAGTGACCCGTACAGCCTTGCTGACTGAAGAATCATCAACATGGATCCACACGTCACGTATCAAATCCACGAAGGAGTAGAGACACGATATCAAATCCACGAAGGAGTAGAGACACGATTTCAGAAGAATCGGCTCAACTGTATACACTTTCTCGCAATATTTAGCATATGTACATTATTGGTATGCGTTATTTACCACATATGCGTGAAAGAATTAGTTAAGACTCATACTAGCACCTCTGTTAGCTGCCCTCACCACAGTTCACCAGAAAGCTCTTTTTTTCTCTGGGGAAGGTGAAATCTCTTCTCTCCTTTCCAGAGAACAAGATGAAAGTGAAACCCATGTACCACAGGTCCAGTCTAACTTCTCCAATCTGCCAGAAAAACATTACACCCGCTCCAAACGTATGGCTTCATTTCTGACAGATGTTAAAACTAATATTTGGAAACATTTGGCTGTTGAGGTACTGAATATGTCCCATTTCTGTTTATCCGACATGACCAGCACAACGGACATAATCACAAGCTGTTTAATAACAGTACCCACACCAGTAGAGATTTTGTTAAAAGTGTTTAGCACAGGCAATAATGATAGTTTGGCAGAAGATCATGATGTGCAACAGCATTTCTCTATATATGAATACTGTCGTGACTGTCTCCAGTGTATTGGTGAAAAGTGGGCTAATATGACACAAATTACGACCCAGAATATAACACAGGGTGACATATGTTATCAAATGACATGTACTCCTGAAAACATAGGCGAATGTAAACAAGTACAATTGACACCCTCAGCATCCTCCAATATGACCCAAATATTGTGTAATCAAGCTGATGATAGATG
This sequence comes from Ascaphus truei, assembly GCF_040206685.1. Taxonomy (NCBI): domain Eukaryota; kingdom Metazoa; phylum Chordata; class Amphibia; order Anura; family Ascaphidae; genus Ascaphus; species Ascaphus truei. Next base: position 279,240,614 of record NC_134485.1, read on the forward strand.
TTTCAACGTCAATAACACTATGAGCTGTAATCACACAATAAGCACACCAAGTCGTATATATTCTGTTAAACTTCCCGTCGGATGGTTGTTTTCTTGTGGTAATACTACGTACACATATATACCAGGAAACATCTCCGGGGGACCATGTACTCTCACCAGGTTAGGGATAATGATGTTCTCTGTAGAACCTGGTCCACATCAAACCAAAGTTAAGCGATCCACTGCTTCAGTCAATGAAGAATGCAATTCACATGTGGTTCTATTATCAGATGCTGAAATTCTCTAAGTCTAGCAGTCTCCCTTGTTGGAGTACCTGGATTGGCTATGTATTCAGCAAAAACTATAAAGAAACTAGCATGTGCTGTAGCCAAGGGGTTAAATCATACCTCCCAGGCCCTAGAAGAACTGATGATAGATTTAGAAGGTACACGCAAAGCAATTTTAGAAAATCGTGTGGCAATTGATTATCTTTTGCTTAAACACGAGCATGGATGTCGAGATTTTGAGGGAATGTGCTGTTTAATCTATCTGATCATTCAAAATCTGTGCAGAATCATATTTCAAACATCAAAAGTCTTGTTGCAGACATTGCTGAGAGAGTCGATCAGTTTGATTTGACTTTTGGGTTAGGCTCATGGATTGGGGAGTTGGGAAGGAAGATTATTATGGGACTGATATTTATCGCTTGCATGTTTGTAGTATTAGTTGTTATTATCTCATGCTGCAAATTAATGTGTTCATCTTTATGTAAAATGATTATGCCTTCTGTTAAGTCAGTTAATCACACGTATGCTTCACTGAACATTAATGCCCCTATTCCCGGTTCCCCAACTGTAACATATAACTCTAGAACTACCACCACCAGCGTCCCGATACATTTAGTGGATTATGATAATATTTAAATCCAGTACAAGACCCTGTATCCTAGGGATTGTCATTTTGATGACAAAAGGAGGGACTGATAATGTGTGTATCAAGGGGGGGACTCCATTTTGACTGCTATATAACCATTTTATACTAATACTAAGAAGCCAGGGACTAATACTGCCATTATACAATTATGCTTTTTTGTCAGATGTTAAACTGACCTTTTACCCACTTAATGGTGGCTGAACTACTGAACTATGTATGTTCAGACATATTTCATCATGTAGAAACAGGAAGTTTAGTCAGCTGTGCTTAGCCTGAATTTATGAAATGTCTTAACAATGAAATGTCTTAACAACAAGAATTATGACGCTCCCTAGACTGCCCCAAGATCGGGCAACTAGACAAGTTCCCAAATCGTAACTTTCCATCTGTCACTTTCTAGATAAACATAAAGGGAAGTAAGTTTCTCACGTATACGTGTTTTTTTCTATGCTCGCTCGCCTATATAATCTGACTGTAAACCATTAATAAATAGGAGAGGTTTTTGACAACGCTCACTGGTGTCTGACTCAATTACTTCTCCTCCGAGCTGCTCGTCTTTTCCTGTCCAGCACTTTAAGAGTGGGTGAAAAGGCCTCTGGAGGTGATCGATCCAAGTGCGAGAGAAGGTTCCTACGTAGCAGTAGAGAATATATTGACAGAGGCTGACATGGCGGGTATACATCATTTGCTCGGTGTTCATGCCCCTGTTTCCCTGATGCTGGAGCAGGAGGGTGGCATGGATGTGATGAATGGGAGCATCGACACCCTTCCATCACCAAGCGCTCCCCCTCAACCAAAAGATTTAGTGTACATGTATGCCGTTGAGGAGGACATGACAACCCCGTCAAGACCACGCTAGGAGACAAAACAGCGACCAAAACCGGAGGAAAGCTTCCTTCCAGACAACCTACCATCGCCCGTCGCCTCAAGCACACCCGCTCACAGAAGACCTACATTCGCTTGCATCGATATGGTGCCCGACATCACCCTGTGCGATCTGCCACCGGCACTCAGGGAGAAGTATAGGGTTATGAGTGCTGGTGCACCCCACAAGTATGCCTTGTTACTTTTTAAGCACCATGTTCCCGACTCGTTGTACTGCGACTGGGCCTTCAGAGTGAACTACGAAGGAAATCGCGTAAAAAAGGCGCTTCCTGCCAATTTAAGAAAGACACTTCTGGATGAAATGCGGCGCTTTTTTACAATTACAGATCCTGTAATGAAAGGCGTTAGAGACTGCATTAATGGCGTTTTGCACCATGCAAGGAATTGGCCATGGATGGACAATGTGGTGGACTTGCTGGTTTAATCACGGGAACTGTAAGACCATACTGTACTGTTGTGCTGAACTGTGCTGTACATGTTTTGACCTGCTTAACTTAAATAAAGGAGATGTTTTGACCTGCTGTACTGTATTTAACTTACTGTTTTTACTTGCTGTACACACACACAGGAACTGTACAATTCCAGTCCCTGAGGGCCGCAAACAGGCACGGTTTTCAAGGTTGTCCTGAAAACTGGGACGGTTTGCTGCCATCGAGAACTGTAGTGGTGCAGGCCTGACTGACTGTTTTGCACACCATCCCACTGTACTGTATATGTTTCTTTAATAAAGGAGATGTTGCGTTTTGTATACTGTATTTTATGAATAAAGATTTTTTTTAATCACAGGTAAGACCATACTGTTGTACTGAACTGTACTGTACGGTACTGTACATGTTTTGACCTGCTGTATTAAAATAAAGGAGATGTTGTGTGTTTTAACTTGTATTAATAAAAAAATATTTGTAAGTTTTATCTTGCATTTATACAGAAATGTTTTAACTTGCTGTACAAACACACACAGGACCTGCACAATTCCAGTCCCTGAGGGCCGCAAACAGGCACGGTTTTCAAAGGTTACCCTGAAAACCGGGCCTGTTTGCTGCCCTCGAGGACTGTACTGGTGCAGACTGTTTTGCACACCATCCGACAGTATATGTTTTGACTTGCCGTTCTTTAATAAAGGAGATGTTGCGTTTTGTATATTTTATGAATAAAGAATTTGTTTTTAAAACATGTGACTGTAAACCATACTGACTGACTGTAAATGTTTTTTACTTTCTATATCTAAATGTTTTCACTACTGTAGCAGTAAACCATACACCTGTTGATGTTTCGAATTGCTGTGCACTTAAAATGTTTCTACATTGTACAGTATTTGTAAATAAATGTTTTTGTACTTTCTCCACCAATAAAAGAAGATGTTGATTTGTTTTACATTGTTCCATTGGCTCCTTTGCTACTGTAACAAAATACAGTGTTTCTAGAATGTACATGTTGCAGGGTACATGGAACTACACACGTGGGTTTCTTGACAAGGCTGTTTTATTTTGCCTTGAAAAATATACAGCACACAAAACAAAAATAGCTCTTTTTCAGCAACAAACGAAAATGGCTTTTCCTTCAGCAAACCGAACAAAACAGTTTCTCTTTAGCAGACAGTTTATATTTATGCAGCTACCCTTTTTCTATGCAGGGGACAGACAGTTCACAGTTTCACTACTTTGCTACTCAGACCTTGTTTTCAGGAATCACTTTAGCAGCTTACTCCTCTCTCATCAACAGCAAACTCCATGTGTCTACAACCTGGGTTTTAACACACCTTGATTAGGCAGATGGGATCCAACTAATTGTCCTGAGGTTCCCAGCTGAAGTTTAACCTAGTCAGTGCTGCACTGCAGACTAGACATAGGTTTTCCAGGCATATAACTGGTGGTTTTTATTTACCCTGTCACAGTACACTACTGTCAAGGCATACTGTACTGTATACTGTAGGCATGCTCAGTACAAGAGTATTAAAAAAAATAGAAGACACATACTATATGTACAGTACTGTAATACATGTAGAATAAATGCATAGTTTTCATTTTTCGGGTATATAAAAAAGTATTGTATACTGTACAGATGGAAAACATCAGCATACTGTTTCAGGTACAGTATTCTATCCTAATCAATAACAATGGCCACTAAACTGTAGACTCCGGTACGTGGGTTTTTAAATCCGATTCAGCAATGTGCAGGCATTGTTACACAAAGCGATATTATCCATCGAAATCCCTCCATTAGCCATTTCTTTTCTGAGGAAAAACAAAAAGAAAAGTTTTACTGTAATGGTCAGTCCCCTAAAGACGTTCCCAGCCAGTCCCGCCAATAATTTTCTCGGGGGGCGTATCCTGTTCACATGCGCATGCGCCTACCGTCGATGTAATGACACGCATATGCGTTTCAAGAATGTTCCAATGCGCATGCGCCTAGCGTTCCATCAATTGTTCAGTATCTGCAGCACAGTACTGGAGAAGCCGCTCAGCCAATGATATTGCTTACAGGAGAATCGCTTGACTTTTGAATCGCGCCGATATTGATACTATATTATCAAAATAAAAAAAACACAGAAAATAATAAGGCAACAATACTCACCAGAGAATCTCCCATTCAGCTGGCGCCGGCGCCGGCGCTGGGCCACTGCCAGTCCAGTGTTCTTAATCATCCACGTCGATAGTTGGCAGCGGGACTAATACACCTGTAGTCAACTGATGAGGCTGGAAATTGCTTAGGTACATGCAAGCTTGATCGAAACTGCACGCGAAATCCGGCTCAGGCTCGCTGGACAGATAGCAAGGGTTTTCACTGACGGTGGGACCGTTATTGGAAGCCGGTGCTGGTGCTGGTGCATTGCTTGGCAGCGACTGTCCTTTCTTAGGTGGTTTTAACACGACCTTTCGCCTTTTGCCGTCTGCATGATCATAGATACAGGAAAAAGCCGGTGATACACACCAATACCCTCCAATAAATTGTGGCTCAATACGATAAAAACAGGGATCGCTACATGACCTTTTCCTTATTGCACGCTTCCACGTATGAGGAGCTGGCGAAAATTTGTAAAAGTCATAGTTTTCGATAAAATACTGATAAATTTGAACAACTGTTGCCATCTTATCATCTGTTGTATTAATCGCGGCCCATATCAAATATGCGTAACTTCTGTCGGGTTTTTGGGAATTGGGCTGCACTTGAACACTCATGGCGGAGGCTCTCTGGAGAATACTGTAACAGAAACTGGTCTTTGTCTTTCTTTAATATGAAAAGCCTAAATTGATACATTATTGCAACCTCTTCCTTCAGTCTCAAGGCCAATTTACAATAACACACTGTGGTATCTTTTTCAAACGAAACACCTGCAAGTCGACACATTACTGTAGCGCATGCGCATTAAAATTCATGAATATCTGCCATCTGGCGGGCACGCGAACAATTGCAACCTATTAAATCCGAACCATTCTCAATAAACACATCAACCACGCGTCAACCGCGCATGACCCGCGCATGACCCGTGGCTGAGAACGCAAAATGAATGCGGCATGCTCCCGGTGAAGTGTGTCGCATTCCAGGTATAAGCCAGGGAAAAACCGGCGATGTGTTAGAATAAGATGAGCCGCAACAGTATGTATCGATCCGTGTTTTTTTCATATTGATCCTGTACCCGGAGTTAGAGGAGGGTATTGGTGTGTTGAGCCAGATTTTTCCAGTATCTTTGATCATGGCGACTTCAAAAGGCGAAAGGTCATGGTAAAACCAACTAAGAATCGTCAGTCCAAGGCAAGCAATGCGCCAGTGCCAGCACCGGCTTCCAATAACGGTCCGACCATCAGTGAAAACCTCTTGACCGGCAACCCTTGCTATCTGTCCCAGCCTGGATACCTGCAGCTTGAGCAGAATTTCACGTACAGATACCAGCAAGCTTGCATGTACCAAAACAATTTCCAGCTTCATACATACATTCTCATCATCGTATAAGTTGGTAACAAAATCCTGCACACAAAATACACTAGAACTGTGTTATGGTCACTAAAGATACATAACACATGTTCAGCAGTTAAATCTATCTGTTAATACCTGCTCCATTCAGTGGGCGTGCGGTTATCCATTTTCAATCAGTTCCTAACTTAATTGTAATGAAGATGTAAGTAACATAGAAAGCACATACTTTGTTGCTAATGTAAGCTGCTGACAATTTACATTACTGACAGGTAGATATGTAAGTGTTGTTTGTTACAATTGACATAATACATGAACACGCACTATGACCTATTACATAAAATATATTCAATGTTATCGTTTTCTGTGTGTTCACATGTAGACATGTGTTAGGGTGTAAATCATTATATTTTTCCTATTTATAAAGCACGCATGCCTGTGACGTCGACACAGCACACAGAAGAACATAACTTTTGGATATACTCATATGAGCATTTTAATGCTGAAATGTTATTATATGTTAAAATGTTTTAAAAACTAAATTTATGATTCACATACCTTACAGTTCTGTTTGTACACATAGAAGAACTTGGACATTGACGTTCAGGACAGCCAAAACTATCCTAAGATACAATTTTACATTACATGGCAGTTACAATTAAATCACACAATTATGTATATATTGCTTGTAACATATGTAACGGATTTTCTGGCCTAGCCTGACCCACCCAATCTCACATTGGCCCCTGTGGTCTAACCAGTCCCCATTACAGTGTAGTGTCTGGTGGTGCACCTGTTGGCAACAGGACTCCTGAGTCTCCCGCATGATGTTGTGTGGGGATTGCCAACCCAGACAGGCAGCTGAGGTAGTGTGCTTGAGTCCTACCTATATCCAGTGCAGCGCCTCCACCTCATCAGGATCCCTGCGTCCGCATGGGGATGATTCTGATGAGGAACTCCTCTGTGGTGCCTTCCTCTGCAGAGTAATCCCAGACTCACACACGAGGGTATCGTTGATCAAGGTCATCTTTATTGACGGTTCAGGCAGTCTGCCCCTCATAGCGGTCGTACTTAGCCGCTCATGTTCTTGCTGCACTCCATCTGGAAAGTTCCTCCTTCTCCTAATGGAGTTGCTTTCCACCTCTCCCCTTAGGGAGATTCAACATCTTCTCTCTGTCTGCTCTGAGCTGCACACAGTCACAGCTCTTGCATGAGACTACTGCAACACTGTTGCAGACCTTCACATGCCTCTCACTGAACCGAGGCAGCACAACAACAGGAACTGAACTAACTTTCGGCAGTGCTGTGTCTTATATCACCTCAGGAACAGGCACATCTCTGATGTCACTAAGGGTGGACACCAAGCATGTTGTCACTTCCTTTGGGACATATGACACCTCACCAGGGTTTGAGGGCAAACCTCAATGATGACTACTGGCAATCCTGCATACTTACCAGGTTTACTGCCAGCATGAGAAAGAGATATATACACCAATTTTACACATGGCTACATTCTCCCCCTGGTGGAACCCAACGCCCGGCTGGGATCTAAATTTGCGGAACCTTCCTTCAGGTAGCACTGCAAAACACAACAATACACATTACCGTACATATCTTCATCATAACATAATAACAGATACATCCTAACGTAGATGTATAACAACCAGGATTACTCCCTGCTGGAGTATCCATTACTGGTACTACCATACCCTTTTAAGGTGGCCTACGCACAGCATGGTCCACTGGGTTTAGAGCAGCAATGCTGTAACACTCTGGGTGACATACTGGACACCCACAAACAGCCCAACTCTGGCCTGGATGCTAGTGGACTGAGAGGATCATGCCCATTCACTTCCTTCTTTTCTGAAGTCTCATTATACCAATTCTCATCTGATGTTAAGCAATCACCCCAGTCCAGGTTCTCCCCAGTCCATTCATCAGCGCTGCCCTGTGACTCCCCAGACCACCCTTGGCTCGATCGGGACCCCAAGGGAGACGTGACAGGGGCAGGGGCTTTAACTATGGCCGGGGTTGGGCATAGGGAAATACTGCCGGCATAAGCGGGGCTACAACCCGCAACTTATCGCTACCTTGCCCGGTACCATGGGACTGGCACTCCGGTTCACTCGTGTCCTTGTTCCATCCGATTCCGCTGTGCCCACCGGAAATGATGTCATGGATCTCGCGGGATTCGCCGCTGCCATCTTGCATTGGGCTCCCAACCGGAACCTCTTCCTCCAGAACGATATCCGCCGCCGGAAGTGATGGTTCTGCTCTCCGCTCCGCTCGGGCCTGGGCTAGGCCTTCCTCCGCCATTGCCACCCCCGGCTCCTGTGGAAGGTAAGGATGTGTCTCACCGCTCTGTCGGCTCAGGGTGGTTCTTCCTCCGCCATCGACTCCGCCAGTCACCACGGCCATGGGACTCCGCCTCTCAGGTTGTTTCTGCACCGGCGACACGAGACTCCGCTCCGCCACAACACAGGTAAGTGCCGGTTCTTTTCCAGCACCGCTGTAGTGGTCCGCCGGTAGGCGCATCACCACCGTCTTTAGGGTCGCTTGTTCCTCTTTCGAGGAGCCGAACTCCGACTCGGGGAGTGGCACTCCTGCAGGGGACCGACGGTGAGGTTCCGAGTTCTCACCGCGGTTGTAGGCCCCTTTCTCTTCAGGCTCCGTTCTGATCATTAGGAGCGATCCCCATACTCCGGGATCAACAGGTTCTTTCCGGACCATGCACGGGGCTTCAGCCGTCAGCATGGCTGTGTCCGCTCCCGCCTCCTCGATCTGCCCTGGTACGAAGGGCTGCACCGCCCCTAGGTAGTGGATGCCACATTGGGGGCACCTAGCCGTTGTGCTGGCTTCTCCACCGGGCAACCTGCACTGCATGCAAAGGCACCACAATGTCTCTTTGTCCCCAGCCATGACTACCAGGAAGCCTCCTGGCAATGAATAGGGATATACCCCAATGTCCATCTCGCTGGTTACGGAAGACACTTTGCCCAGTGTTCTCTCCTGTTCACCAGCTCCTCGCAACTGTGGGACAGGAAGCTCACATCCAGCTCCTCCCTCAGACAACTCGGGTCTCACTTGGCATAGGTAGAGACCCCTCCCCCTGGTGAATAATTGGGGAGGGTCCCACAAGTTAATTGGATGCCCCGGCACAGGGGCTGAACTTTTCACAGTCCTGGGGGGTGCGGCCTCCGATTTTGCGCCACTACCCCCTGAGCGTAACTCCTTATTTGGCGCCAATCCCGGCCAATTTCCTGCAGCCACCTTGCTTGCAAAGTCCTTGTCCTCTTTTCCGCGGGCAGCACTGATTACAGGAACTACTTTCTGTAATGATACGGCCGGTTCACCAGCTCCTTGCTCCGCTGGATTCATGCCCACGGGGCATAATTGGAAACCACTCCCCCTGGTTGAGATTAGGGGGAGGTCCCATAGATTTATCGGGTGACCCAGCACTGGGGCTGAGCTGGTCATAGTCAATGAAGGCGCGGCCACAGCTTTCGCGCCATACTTCCCATCAGGGTGGGGCTCTCCTGTTAGCGCCGCTCCTGGCCAATTCTCTGCAAGTCTAGCATTGTACGCATTGTCTGCAACTGGCCCACGCGGTCTCCCAGGGAAGCGGGAACCGCCATTTGATTTACACAGCCATTCACATAAGCAACTGAGGTAGATTTTTTGTTGCAGCTCACCGTCTGGCAAGCAGATACTCCGTTTTCACCCCCCACAATCACAATGTCCTCAATACTGTCCTCCATTGTAGCACCCCGCGGTCCTAGGCAGGACCAAAACGGCACGGCCACAGCCTTGGCGCCACTACACAGCAGGCTCGCAAAAGTCATTTCTGTAGCTTGCTCTTCACCTGCACACACGCCATGTGCGCTCACTCCATCAGCACCCGTCCGCCATTTTGGACCTTCAGCGCCGCGCGGATCCTCCATTCTTGCGGTCGCCATAGGTGTATTGTATTTGTGTTTATTGTACATGGAGCTCCTCTCTGCGGGGCAGCCACCACACTGGTACAATAAAGATTGCCTTGATGCACCACCTTGTGTACCTAATGTAGGCTGGACTCGTGTTTGCACTACCTCAGGCTAGGCTCACTCTATCTGTGTCTGCTGTATCTCCTTCCTCCCAGTCTGTGCTCCCTTCGGTAAGTGGTCTGGAATGGGCTAGAGTACTCTGGCTCTTCCATGCAGTACTTGGGTGTCTACCTACTGTTGGTTAGCCTAGCGCAGACCCTCTCCAGAATTCCTGACCATGTTAACAGGCTATCCCTTTAGGCATCCTACCAACTAGCACTGCCTCAAGGTGACTAGGTCAGCTATAGCCCGGCTCCAAACCTCCAACTCCTTTCAGGCCCCTAGGTCGTCCCTGCGAACTGACTATACTCCATCAGCCCCCTGACTACCCCTAGGCTCCGTCCCAACGCAGCACAAAGTGGCAGCAGACACTCTCCCTGTTTCCAAGTGACCTAGCAAAAGCCTGTCCTGTTGACAGGTATCTCAGCAGCACCTCCAAATGTAACGGATTTTCTGGCCTAGCCTGACCCACTCAATCTCACATTGTCCCCTGTGGTCTAACCAGTCCCCATTACAGTGTAGTGTCTGGTGGTGCACCTGTTGGCAACAGGACTCCTGAGTCTCCCACATGATTTTGTGTGGGGATTGCCAACCCAGACAGGCAGCTGAGGTAGTGTGCCTGAGTCCTACCTATATCCAGTGCAGCGCCTCCACCTCATCAGGATCCCTGCGTCCGCATGGGGATGATTCTGATGAGGAACTCCTCTGTGGTGCCTTCCTCTGCAGAGTAATCCTAGACTCACACACGAGGGTATCTTTGATCAAGGTCATCTTTATTGACGGTTTAGGCAGTCTGCCCCTCAAAGCAGTCGTACTTAGCCGCTCATGTTCTTGCTGCACTCCATCTGGAAAGTTCCTCCTTCTCCTAATGGAGTTGCTTTCCACCTCTCCCCTTAGGGAGATTCAACATCTTCTCTCTGTCTGCTCTGAGCTGCACACAGTCACAGCTCTTGCATGAGACTACTGCAACACTGTTGCAGACCTTCACGTGCCTCTCACTGAACAGAGGCAGCACAACAACAGGAACTGAATTAACTTTAGGCAGTGCTGTGTCTTATATCACCTCAGGAACAGGCACATCTCTGATGTCACTAAGGGTGGACACCAAGCATGTTGTCACTTCCTTTGGGACATATGACACCTCACCAGGGTTTGAGGGCAAACCTCAATGATGACTACTGGCAATCCTGCATACTTACCAGGTTTACTGCCAGCATGAGAAAGAGATATGTACACCAATTTTACACATGGCTACACATATATAAGTTTACTGACCTGAAAAATAGTTGTTTATGACATTGAGACGTGTCTCCACCCCACTGGCTGTTTGTTCATTTTCACCAGCAGCATGCACAGGAGGGTCATCCTCCATACACTCTCTTATATCTCCATGAACATTATGCCTCAGTGCAATATTGTGCAGAATGCAGCAAGAAAGCACAATGTCGGCCACCTTTCTAGGCGTGTACTGCAGTGCTCCATCTGAGTGGTCAAGACATCTAAATCTACTTTTTAAGAGTCCAAATGTCCTCTCGATTACCGACCTAGTCGATATGTGGGCCACATTAAATCTTAGCTCTGCAGGTGTTTGAGGGTTAGCCAGTGGTTTTAAGAGCTACGGTCTGATCCCGTATACAGAGTCACCTAAAGTACAGATTAAGAAGAATGTTACAAGACATGGGAACTTGTCATAATATTTATAATTATAAATATGTAGTTAATGCAGTGGAGTATCATGTTAAACATATTGTACATGCACGATATGTGGAGTTTAACATTATCTGTGAATATTCCCACACATTCACATATCTGTCTTTGAACACCATCATAAATAATATTACTTCATTACATTACAGATCCTTGTGTGTGTGTGCGGGGGGAGGGGGGTAAAGCTGCGTGAAGGATTACCTGTACTGTCGTTCAAAGAAATATTTTCAACAGGTAATAATAATGTTTTGATCCCCACACCTCCAAATAAATAAAATCACATAAAGCATGTGCATGACTAGTGTCGCATTAAAAAACTACAGTACCGATTGAATATCAGAATATCAAGAATTTTTATGCAAGCACATATCTGGAAACGAAACCAAAAAAACAACAACAATTGTTTTTTTTCATACTTGAACTTCTAAATGAATGTGAAGTTATATACGCATGCGCATTAATAATCAACAAGGTTCCAAAGAGAATTACACGCAGGCGCAGAGATGTGACACCAGGCTCGGGACGATTAAAACCACAAAGCCAACAATTTGAAAATGAATGGTCTGTGAGAGGGGTTGATAAGAAGTTGAAATCCTTGAGCCTTGTGTGTGTGTGGGGGGGAGGGGGGTAAAGCTGCATGAAGGATTACCTGTACTGTCGTTCAAAGAAATATTTTCAACATGTCATCATAATGTTTTGATCCACACCCCCCCAAATAAATAAAAATTACATAAAGCATGTGCATGACTAGTGTCACATTAAAAAGCTACAGTACCAATTGAATATCATAATATCAAGAATTTTTATGCAGGCACATGTCTGGAAACGAAACCAAAAAAACAAAATTTTGTTTTTTCAGACTTGAACTTCTAAATGAATGTGAAGTTATACATGCATGCGCATTAATAATCAACAAGGTCCCAAAGAGAATTACACTCAGGCACAGAGATGTGACACCAGGCTCGGGACGATTAAAACCACAAAGCCAACCATTTGAAAATGAATGGTCTGTGAGAGGGGTTGATAAGAAGTTGAAATCCTTGAGCCTTGTGTGTGTTTGGGGTGGGGAGGGGGGTAAAGCTGCTTGAAGGATTACCTGTACTGTCGTTCAAAGAACTATTTTCTACAGGTCATCATAATGTTTTGATCCCCACACCCCCAAATAAATAAAAATCACATAAAGCATGTGCATGACTAGTGTCGCATTAAAAAGCTACAGTACCGATTGAATATCAGAATATCAAGAATTTTTATGCAGGCACATGTCTGGAAACGAAACTTCAGACTTGAACTTCTAAATGAATGTGAAGTTATACACGCATGCGCAGAAATGTGACACCAGGCTCTGTACATTATACACACAGGAATGTGATGACAGGTTTGGGAAGATTGAAGCCAGAAAGCCATCCATTCCAAGGAATGGTGTGGGAGAGGTGTACTGTAGATAAGAAGTTGAAATAGTACTTTAGCCTTGTGTGTGTGCGGGGGTGAGAGGGAGAGCGCTGTATGCACCGAAAATGTGATACTGTAACACGCCTATGCATTTCATTTTACAATTATTGCACGCGCACACACAGGTTTGCAGAGAATGTACGGCTGTACTGTACTGTAGGTTGAATTTCTATTAGACTTTTAAGACAACAGCTCGCGAACGCCCATTTGTGTTTTTCGACGGTATTTCAGTATAGCAGACAGCGCTAAAAATCCGAGCGCTAACATACTGGAAACCTCTCCGGAAAAAAGAAAACAGACCGCATCTGGCCGCAGTTGTCAGAGTGACGCGGCTACGACCGCATTAGGATAAAGGCGGTCGCAGCTGTACAGCACACTTGTTACAGCAGCAGTTACAGCAGCAGTGTAATACAAAAAAATAAGTTTTCTGTTTGCCACTTTTTTCTTATGTTTCTTGGTCAAGTACTCGAGATCTATCACTATTTCTGGTGTACACAGTTATAGATGATGAAGTAAATGGAATGAAAGTGTTATTGTCAATTTAATATTTTTTTAAATTTAATGTGTCATAATATAACATTTCACATTCCTACAACAACAAATGAAAATAATCTTATCTGAAAGTAATTATTAATAAATGTGTAAGGCAGAATGACAAAACAGCACTTATGGTATATGTACATCTTCTGTCATTGCTGCAATTACTTTTCTTTCAATAATACTATTTTCTACTAATCTTTTTACATTGTCATAGTATGCGATTCTATTCTAAAATTGTGTATGTTAAAAGTGCAACTATTGCAAAAAGGTTAATAACTATGAATAATATTGTAATAGGAACATGTATTGCACATGACATACGTTTCAATACATGTCTTTAAGAGTATATTGTTAATAATGACGTCACGTAATGTAATGAACTACTATCTGAAATGTTGGCAAACATTTGTTCTTTTACAAGTATGGTCAAACGTTATATTATAATGGTTACATGGAGTTCAGGGGGAGCATAAGGGAGAAAAAGTGAGGATTCCGCACGAGGCAGTGTATCAGAGCACAGGCATGTAATGATCAGGATGTGCTCTGATACACTGCCTCGTGCGGAATCCTCACTGATCTACTGCCATTACGGATGCACGCCTCAAGACAAGAAGAATACAGGCTTTTTTCATGTGAGTTTTACCCTTTATTTATACTGGAAGGTATACATTAGGTGGTTGCAAGCGTGTGTGACATTGTCCCTATCAGGTGTGGTGTGGTGGAGCTAATCGTTATCCATTCACAGCACCCCTTGGACTTCAATATATATGTCCAATACATTACGCTCACCTATATACCATATACACTGGCGACACACTTTATTCGAGCACGGCTAGTCCCGCGAATTCGGGTATACTCGGGTGTATTCAGGTTTCTGATAGTTTTCTGCCAGAGTGCATTGCGTTATTTTCCGGCAGGGATTTAAGCTTTTTATTCCGGCTTGCTGAAATACTGCAATGCCGTGAAAATACACATGGTGGCGCTTGCGAGCTGTTCTCTGTGAAGCCGTCAACTATAATGAATTGTAATGCAGTATATATACTGTATATATATATATATACTGTATAACAACAACCCCTATAAGCCCTAACATACAGTACTGTACACATACAGTACTGTATACTGTATGCATATACATAAATGATACTACTGTATGGGCGGCGGGGGCGTGATGTGTTTGCAGCAGAGAGAGATCCGCTGCTCTCTCTCTGCGCAAACATCGGCACAATAAAAATTATTTGAAATACATTTTTATTGATAGTGTAGATGTGCAGGGGGTCTCCGGAGCTGAATCGCGTTGGTTTTAGGTCTGGGGACCCCGTGCCCCCCGAGATACAGGCCCCTTTAGGGGGTGCCGGTATCCCTCTGCGTTTAAATGCCCCGATCACGTGACCGCGGCCTGTAAACCAAGCAGAGCAGAGGGATACCGGCACCCCCTAAAGGGGCCTGTATCTCGGGGGGCACGGGGTCCCCAGACCTGAAACCTGTGCGCTTCTGCTCTGGAGACCCTCTGCACATGTACAGTATCAATAAAATACATACAATATACAGTATAAATAAACACTCGTTCTTTACCTTAGCGTCTATGCGCTATGGTAAAGAAGCATCATTTGTGTATTTTAATAATATTGTACAGTGAGCAGGGGGTTCCCTGAGCCAGAAATTAATGCTCAGGGACCCCCCCCTGCTCCTGATCAATATTATTAAAAATACGGAAAATGCTGCGTCATTACCATAGCGGATAGCCGCTAAGGCAATGAAGGGGTTAACCCACCGTGCCCGCTTTATTGTGTGTAGTGGGGATGGGTGAGGGGGGGTATTTGGCCCTTGGTGTGAGTTTAGGACTTGCGGGAGGGGGGGGGGGTTGCAGGTGCACTTAACCCCTTCACGACCGTAGCAGTTAATACCGCTACGGTCATGAAGGGGTTAAGCCCTCCCGCTACCCCCCCCCCTGCAAGCCCTCCCCAACCATCATTGGGGCTAATACCCCATTCACCCACACTCCCGCTACCCACAATAAAAAAATACACACACACACAGCAGCCGCCAAAAAATAAATAAATAAATATAAATAAATAAATAAATAAATGACAATAAATACATTTGAAATACATTTTTATTGATAGTGTAGATGTGCAGGGGGTCTCCGGAGCTGAATCGCGTTGGTTTTTGGTCTGGGGACCCCGTGCCCCCCGAGATACAGGCCCCTTTAGGGGGTGCCGGTATCCCTCTGCGTTTAAAGGTCCCGATCACGTGACCGCGGCCTGTAAACCAAGCAGAGCAGAGGGATACCGGCACCCCCTAAAGGGGCCTGTATCTCGGGGGACACGGGGTCCCCAGACCTGAAACCTGTGCGGTTCTGCTCTGGAGACCCTCTGCACATGTACAGTATCAATAAAACACATACAATATACAGTATAAATAAACACTCGTTCTTTACCTTAGCGTCTATGCGCTATGGTAAAGAAGCATCATTTGTGTATTTTAATAATATTGTACAGTGAGCAGGGGGTTCCCTGAGCCAGAAATTAATGCTCAGGGACCCCCCCCCTGCTCCTGATCAATATTATTAAAAATACGGAAAATGCTGCGTCATTACCATAGCGGATAGCCGCTAAGGCAATGAAGGGGTTAAGGCATAATAAACAATTAATATATTCAATACATATTTTTCACGTCTGTGTTAAAACTCCCTGCCTTCACTCTAATCTATGTAAAAACCCCTCCCCCTATTCTCGCTTTTAAAACGCCCTGCCTTCTCTGTAATCTATGTAAAAACCCCTCCCCCAATTCTCGCTTTTAAAACGCCCTGCCTTCTCTGTAATCTATGTAAAAACCCCTCCCCCTATCCCCCTATTGTGTGTGTGCGTTAAGCTTCCCTGCAATCTATGTAAAAAAACCTCCCCCTATTGTGTGTGTGTGTGTTAAATCTGCCTGGCCTGTGTTTCTGAGTGCTGAGTGCTCTGAGTTTAAAGGCCCCGATCACGTGATCGCGGCCTGTAAACCAAGCAGAGCAGAGGGATACCGGCACCCCCTAAAGGGGCCTGTATCTCGGGGGGCACGGGGTCCCCAGACCTGAAACCTGTGCGCTTCAGCTCCGGAGACCCCCTGCACATCTACACTGTGAATAAAAATGTATTTCAAATGTATTTATTGTCATTTATTTATTTATTTTTATTTATTTATTTTTTGGCGGCTGCTGTGTGTGTGTGTATTTTTTTATTGTGGGTAGCGGGAGGGTGGGTGAATGGGGTATTGGGGAGGGCTTGCGGGGGGGGTAGCGGGAGGGCTTAACCCCTTCATGACCGTAGCGGTGTTAACTGCTACGGTCGTGAAGGGGTTAAGTGCACCCGCAACCCCCCCCCCTCCCGCAAGTCCTAAACTCACACCAAGGGCCAAATACCCCCCTCACCCATCCCCACTACACACAATAAAGCGGGCACGGTGGGTTAACCCCTTCATTGCCTTAGCGGCTATCCGCTATGGTAATGACGCAGCATTTTCCGTATTTTTAATAATATTGATCAGGAGCAGGGGGGGGGTCCCTGAGCATTAATTTCTGGCTCAGGGAACCCCCTGCTCACTGTACAATATTATTAAAATACACAAATGATGCATCTTTACCATAGCGCATAGACGCAAAGGTAAAGAACGAGTGTTTATTTATACTGTATATTGTATGTGTTTTATTGATACTGTACATGTGCAGAGGGTCTCCAGAGCAGAAGCGCACAGGTTTCAGGTCTGGGGACCCCGTGCCCCCTGAGATACAGGCCCCTTTAGGGGGTGCCGGTATCCCTCTGCTCTGCTTGGTTTACAGGCCGCGGTCACGTGATCGGGACCTTTTAAACGCAGAGGGATACCGGCACCCCCTAAAGGGGCCTGTATCTCGGGGGGCACGGGGTCCCCAGACCTAAAACCAATGCGATTCAGCTCCAGAGACCCCCTGCACATCTACACTATCAATAAAAATGTATTTCAAATGTATTTATTGTCATTTATTTATTTATTTATTTATTTATTTTTATTTATTTATTTTTTGGCGGCTGCTGTGTGTGTGTGTATTTTTTTATTGTGGGTAGCGGGAGGGTGGGTGAATGGGGTATTAGCCCCAACGATGGTTGGGGAGGGCTTGCGGGGGGGGGGTGTAGCGGGAGGGCTTAACCCCTTCATGACCGTAGCGGTATTAACTGCTATGGTCGTGAACGGGTTAAGTGCACACGCAACCCCCCCCCCCTCCCGCAAGTCCTAAACTCACACCAAGGGGCAAATACCCCCCTCACCCATCCCCACTACACACAATAAAGCGGGCACGGTGGGTTAACCCCTTCATTGCCTTAGCGGCTATCCGCTATGGTAATGACGCAGCATTTTCCGTATTTTTAATAATATTGATCAGGAGCAGGGGGGGGGGTCCCTGAGCATTAATTTATGGCTCAGGGAACCCCCTGCTCACTGTACAATATTATTAAATCTCTCTCTCTGCTGCAAACACATCTCGCCCCCAGTATGTGCAGTAATTTACTGAACATCTACTGTAGAATAAATGCATAGTTTTATTTATTTGGGTTTATTACACAGTATACTGTTCGGCTGGAAAACATCAGCATACTGTACAGCACAATATTACTGTATCCATCGAAATCCCCCCATTAGCCGTTTTCTTTTCTGAGGAAAAACAAAATGAAAAGTTTTAATGTACAGTAATGGTCATCCCCCTAAAGAAGTACCCAGCCTGCCCCACCAAAATAATACGGCAACAATACAGTACTCACCATACTGTATTACTGAATTTCCCATTCAGCTTGCGCCGGCGGGCCACTGCCAGTCCAGCTTTCATCATCACCCACGTCGATAGTTTGCAGAGGGACTAGCCCACCTGTAGTCAGCGGGAAATCGCTTAGGTACATGCAAGCTTCATCAAAACTGGCTGCGAAATCCATCTCAGGGTTGTCACCGACGGCGGGACCATCATGATAAGCTGGTGCTGGTGCTGGTTCTGGTTCTGGCGCATTGCTTGGCAGGGACTGTCGCTTCTTATTTGGTTTTAACACGACCCTTCGCCTTTTGCCGCCTCCATTATCATAGATACGGGAAAAACCCTGTGACACACACCAATACCCTCCAACAAATTGGGGCTCAATACGGTGAAAACAGGGGTCACTACATAACCTTTTCCTTATTGCCCGCTTCCACAAATGAGGAGTTGGCGAAAATCTGTAAAAGTCATAGTTTTCGATAAAATACTGATAAATTTGAACAACTGTTGCCATCTTATCCTCTGTTGCATTAATAGCGGCCCATATCAAATAAGCATAACTTCTGTCAGGTTTTTGGAACACGGGCTGCATTTGAACACTCATGTCTCTGTAGAATAGTGTAAGCGAAAATGGTCTTTCTCTTTATTTAATACAGTATGTAAAGCCTAAATTGATACATTTTTTGCAACGTCTTCCTTCAGTCTCAAGGACAAGTTACAATAGCATACTGTACTGGGATAAAGTATCTTTTTTTAAACGAAACAACTTGCAAAGCCCACACATTACTTAAGTCATGAGTTTATGCCATCTGGTGGACAAGCGAAACATTGCAGCCTAGTAAACCCTTCTCATTATCATTTAACAGATCAGGCCCCCGTCAGCCAGGCATGAACCGTGGCTGGGAAGGCAAACGCAACGAAGCATGCAAGAGGTGAGCAGCGGCGGATTCCAGGTATCTGCCAGGTACAAACTGGGCATTTGCTCGAATAAAGTGTGTCGGTGCAGTACTCACTTTATTGTTATATGCCTGCTTCACTCTATCTTCAATCAAGAAATCCTATATGGATGTTATGAAAACTGTTTCCTCTATGGTCATTTGAGCACTATTGATGAACTTTGTTCCTCTATCATAAGGGAGAAAAAGCAAGAAAATCTAAGTGCAGTGTGAATAAACAATGAGCAATATGCTTCCAGAATCTTGGCTCCTGTAGAGCGTCTACTTACAAAAAGTAAGACATAAAACAGCAGTATAGGCTTAGGCAATCAGTCGGTGATGGGTGTCAGTTTGGTGTCATCAGGGTGGCTCCGGTACTCAGCATGGAAAACCCCAGATGTAGAGAGAGAGGATAAAAACCTGTATAGCGCAGATCAACCAATATAAAAAGAGTTTAATCTAGGTAAAAAATGCAATCACAATGATTCAAATCAAATCGGGCATGTCACACTGTGATAGTGTATAGGAGAGACCATCAGCAAGCTTGCTCACCGTCCCGCGGCTCCCAGTACACCTCTGTCTCGGCCCCTGCTCCGTCGCGTCACCGCAAGGCTGGGCGGCCGACGTCAGATCCGGTTACACTTCGGTGGTAGCTGAGCTTCCTGTGGTTCCTCTCCAAACTGCTCCATGTAAAGGAAGACTCCCACTCCACGCGTTTTGCTACATAATCACGTCGGCTTCGTCAGGAGTGAGCGATTACGTAGCGATTTTGTAAGTAGACACTCAACAGGAGCAAAATTCTGGAAGCATATTGCTCATTGTTAATTCACACTGCACTTAGATTTTCTTGGTTTTTCTCCCTTATGCTCCCCCTGGACTCCATGTAACCATTGCAACATTTGGGATGAGTGAAGACTATCCCTTCCAGAGGGTTTGAGCAAGCGGTGAAACTTTAAATTGTATTATTCCTGTGTTATTTTTATCACTTTATTTTCACGTGGGTTATTTGACACTTATAATTGATTACACTTATTATAAATAAGGATTACAGTTTTCACTATATTTACAGTGACCACCTTTAAGTTGTTTTTGCGCCTATATATCACTTCACTACCAAAACGTTATATTATTTCATGACAAACATCATAATAGTAGTTGAAAGAATGTACAGTATTACAATGTGATAGTAATACAATTTTTCCAATACAGTCTAATTGTAGTAAACTTGTAATTGTATATTATACACCCATACTATTTTCTGTTTTAATATGGTGAAGTTAAATTTTTCGAATAATTACAGGTACATGAACACTTTAAAAACATCAGATACGATACATATTTGGTTTTGTTATTAGCACGTTTGATTGTGTCAAGAGTATTGCATATGTAACGTTAACATATATGACTATATATTTATTCTAATATATGTTATGTTAATATCAACATTTTTTGTGACTGGTTATAATAATGCTGCAAATCTATTATTATAAATGCATGTAGCCGTAAAGGCAAGAAGCATATTTGTTTACATCCGCAACGGTATTTCTCTCCGTTTCTTAATACGGATCACTTGTTGTACTGTACGTTTCTGAACGTCAATTCATATGTACGAAGAGGCGATCAGAAAAAAATAATAATAACATATACATTAACATATGATGGGCAAAATCAATTAATATCACTGTAACAGGGGACTTATCACTGTTCAGTAATGTTCCATTAATCTAGCAGTGTGGTAATTAATTACTAAACATCACCTGCCTGATTAGATTGTTTACAAAAAGACTGCCTTTGAGACAGGAAGTGACTCTCTTTAGCTCTGACTGAGAGCTGACCTTTGGAGACACCACAATGTCTTGAGTTCTGCAAGCCACACAGCAGAGCTGATTGCAAGATACCCAATAAGACTTCTAAACCTGGATGCTGATATTTTTCTGTCCACGCACGGGTGCGGTTCCAGGAGAGCAGAGAAGCTTACTCTACAGCTGATAAACAGTTAAGATTTTCATTATTAAGAGACTGCTTATATCTGCTTATTTTCATGCTATGTGTTTGGGATGGGAGAAATTCTTAACTAATGGAGATGTGAACTAATTGCAAGGATTCACTAGAAATACTCCCAAGTGAATGGAAGCTTTGTTCCCTCCTGTGTTTGGATAATTTCCTGATGAAAAGGAAAAGGCACAATAAAGCCTATTATAATTTCACATTATAACGACTCCAATTGTGTACCTCTGTGCATGTCCATCTACATTTGGTGTCTGAAGTGGGATAAGAGGTGTCTTTGTAGTTAAAAAGGACCGGAGTTTTTATGTGAAATTTTTTGTTATGCTTTTTGCCTACAAACAGTCTGAGAAAAAAAAAAAAAAACTCTCATGCAGCAGAGGCAGAGTTAAAGGGACACACCACTTAAAGCACACTGCACTGAAACTTACAAAAACCACGGATGGACTCTTTTCCCCAATCCCAAGAGAATGCTGAAGCAGGTAAACCTTTAATTGCCTATCACAAAGTGTAATACGGTCATTGAAATAGGGGTTTTGCCTTCCAGCCATAGTCAGGGTTCAAGAAGTGAGTCAGCCCTTGAAAAGGGATAGGTGTTTGTTGTTTTCAAAAGTTTCGCTGAAGCAGTGAATACAGATGGTGACCCATGAGGGGTACTGATTTTGCAAATAAAGGTTGCCACACCGCATAGGGCTACCAGCTGTGAATGGAGTATATGCAGAAAAGTGTGAAAATTGATACAAAGACTGTCCTGAAACAGGGGAATTTTTAGCAAACAAATGGAACCAGTGAGTGACGATCCCTTGACCAGCCCTGAAGACGCCCTGAAAATTGCAAGGCATGACTGTGATCTGCTCTGTGAAGAATTAGGAAGAGAGAGAAAAAATAATGCTGAGCTACAGAAGACTGTGCTCGCAATTTATTCTGCGGCCAAAACCGAATTGTAGGATCTCAAGACTGAGCTAGATACTGCAAAGGCTACTATCTCCGCCATGGATGAAAAGCAGAGCCAATCTGTTAAAATGGTGGCTACGCTAAAGCGGAAGTATGAGGAGGCACTGAAGCAGATGACAGTCTTCCAGCAAGAGGTTCACACTCTTCGTATAGAGCTTGATGCCTCACATCATGAGACCAACAGCTGCCGCACAGACCTGGAAGTTTCCAGAAAGGAACTACACAGTCTCACTGAGGAGCTGGACATTTCTAAAGAAACTATTGGTAATCTTGGTACAGTTCTCAAAGTCTCTCAGAAGGAGCTTCAGACCCTCAACCTAAAGAAGGAAGTCTCACACCAGGAGATTGTCATTCTCAAAGCAGATGTGCGTAAATGGAAGGAGGACTGCAAAGAAGCCCTGAAGAATACAGAGACTGAAAAAGGAGAAAGTTCAAGATTAAAAAGAGAAAACTTAAAACTGAAAGAAGAAAATTTTCAGTTAACAGAAGAAGTCAAGGAAAAGTTTGACGCAGAGCACCGACTGCAGAACCAACTGCAAGGTCTGCGTACACACCTCCAGTATGCTGAGGAGAAGCAGCAAACGCTACAGGAAGAAAAACTGCAGGCTGCTAAAGAGGTACAAGCGCTGCAAGAACGTCTGAATACCCAGTAGGTCCCCACAGAGCAGTATGAGGAGCAAAAGGCCACGCTGCATGTCTTCAGAGCATCGTTGGAAGCGGAGCTTTCGATACCAGGTGACTCTGTATGAGAGGGAGCGTGAGAAGGCTCAGAAACTGGAGCAAGAGCTGGAGAGACAGAGAGACTGTTCCATTCCCTTGAGTCAGTACACCAAGGAGAAAACAGACGCAGTGGCAACCTTGACGACAAAAATTACAGAGCTCCAGAATATGAAGGAGACTCTGATACAGATTCCACCAATACGGAAAAAGGTATTGGCTCTGCCCAAGCACCAATATCCCACAGTAACTAATGCCCGTAAGGACAAGGGTACAGTGAGAGTTGGGGACTCCACGCAACTTCAAAACAAAATTACGAAGTTTGAGCCACCAAAGAAAGCACTAGCCAAACCTACAGCTGCCCAACAGGCAACAAACAGAGGTAGGAGTGCAGAATCAAAGCCAGAAGAATCCTTAGCTGAAGAAGCTGAACTGGCGACTCCGTGGTGTGGAGAAGCTGCAGAAAGACCACTTCAAGAGCAGAAAACTCTAAGGGCTAGTCCTAACTGCTCTACAACTGTTGCCATACACTTTGTCTACAAAAAGAGGAGTGCCCGACGCAACAGAAATCTCAAGACCGCGCACGCGATAAAAAGACTTTACGTGGAAAAAGTCCTCCTCGAGCGACTGAGGAGTGCTGATCTCAAGCATCTTCGGGAGGAGACAAAAATAAACTGGAGAAAGGGCTCCAATTCCAGCGTGACAGAGGGTTCTCTTCCTCCATCCACTCTCATTCAAGTCACAGAGATATCTAGAATGAGAGTGGAAGGATGGGTTTTGGCCGTGGTAAGCCCGAGTTTCCCACAAACAGGGGAGGTATGTAACAGGGGACTTATCCCTGTTCAGTAATGTTCCTTTAATCTAGCAGTGTGGTAGTTAATTACTAAACATCACCTGCCTGATTAGATTGTTTACAAAAAGCCTGCCTTTGAGACAGGAAGTGACTCTCTTTAGCTCTGACTGAGAGCTGACCTTTGGAGACACCACAATGTCTTGAGTTCTGCCAGCCACACAGTAGAGCTGATTGCAAGATACCCAATAAGACTTCTAAACCTGGATGCTGATATTTTTCTGTCCACGCACGGGTGCGGTTCCAGGAGAGCAGAGAAGCTTACTCTACAGCTGATAAACAGATAAGATTTTCATTATTAAGAGACTGCTTATATCTGCTTATTTTCATGCTATGTGTTTGGGATGGGAGAAATTCTTAACTAATGGAGATGTGAACTAATTGCAAGGATTCACTAGAAATACTCCCAAGTGAATGGAAGCTTTGTTCCCCCCTGTGTTTGGATAATTTCCTGATGAAAAGGAAAAGGCACAATAAAGCCTATTATAATTTCACATTATAACGACTCCAATTGTGTACCTCTGTGAACGTCCGTCTACAATCACGATGCTTGACTAATATGTCGTTTGCTGTTATGTTATGCGTGTGATGATGCGTGTGATGGTTCAGGGAATTCCTGCTTCCCAATGTGTCCCCGTCACCCCTGTTCTCCCTGCCTCTGATCTTTCTCCTCCGCCTCCTTGTTCATCTCTCCCTTCCTCCTCCCACACTCGTTCCTCTGCGCCCTGTCCAGACGCACGTCCAGCTGTCACGCACGTTCCCCGCAAGGTGCGCGCTTATCCCCAAACACTTGATCCTCCCCGCAGCACTCATTGCTCGTGGCGCCTCTCTATTCCCTCTCCCGTTGCGTAACCTCCTTCAGCTTCTCCACCTCCCCCCTCATTGTCCGTGGCGAGCGCCCCCGGGGCGCGACGCTCCTCACGCTCCCTGGCACACACTGTGCGCACGCATCCAGCCCTTACAGAAGGCGTGCACACACGCTCCACTTGTAGGTCTTCCCTGAGCCCTGGTTCCGCCCCCATAGTGTGCAAGCCATTTCCCTGTCTGATTTACCTGTCTCCTCCCTCACTCCTTCTGACCTATCTCTGCAATCCTTCACTCTACCCTCTGCTCCTCCTCTCTCTCCCATTGGTGCTCCCTTCTTTTTAATCCCTGTCTGTCCTCTAGCTCATTGCTCTGCATAGCTTCTTGTGACCCCTGTGTGTGCAGTCTCTATGCTTGGCTCTCCTGTCTCTTTCAGCGCTGGTTCCTGTCCCTGTTTACCTTTGGATCTCCCTGGCTTGAACTCTGCTTTGAATTGGATTACCCTGCTTTCTCCTGCCCTTGGACCCTGCATTCGGATATGTTTACGCTGCCTTCTCCTATCCTCGAACACTGGCTTATGGACTTGATTACGCTGCTCTCTGTTACCCCTGAACTCTGGCACACGGACATTACAATCCAAACTCTGAGATCCTGGACATTGCAAGTATCTGTTAACCTTTTCTTAACAGGCCCGGCAATGCACTACCACGCTCCGGGCACGCCCTCACTGCTGTGGGTGCGTGTTATAACCTTCCTCACCTCAGTACTGGGGACTGGCCAGGTCTGCGGGCATACAGGCGTTAAAATGTGTATGTTACATGTATGTTGCAAGCATAAATGTTGCATATGAAATATAATGTGTGCGATTAGGAATGTATTTTTTTCATCACATTTGTGCCTACATAATTGTTCTTTGTTTCGATGTCACCGTATGAACTTCCGCCATAATCTGCGCGCACTATTCCTGGGCGGCTACCTGTGTGTGCATATTGCACTGTACGGCTCGTCTAATCACTGCATTCACACGTCACATGAAGACGCGCCATTTGGATTGTAACCGGCATATTGACGCGATCTACATGTGATTTGACACATATTATATATATATGTAACTACAAACAGATATATGCAAATACAACTGTATGCTCATCTGCATGTCTTAGGCAGGTCTGCAACCCCGCCTTTCCCCATTATCACCCAGCATACAGCACTTCCACTGCAGCAAGGGATTCTGGGAAATGACATGCAAATGAGCACACAGTGTCACTTTTTGCCTCAAAAACCATTTTTAACATGGTTCCATATAGGCGTCCCCAGAAATGAGTGGCCCCTTTTTACTTAGCAGTGCTACCAAGCTGCTTACTGAGCATGCTAAGAGTTGCCTGAGCTGGCTGTAGGATTTGCCCATGTGACCTGGCAGGTTCTGATAGGAGGAAGATAATTCCTTGCCAATGGGATGAGGCTAATGTAACACTTCACAGGCCCTTGTCCTTTAAAAGGCCTGTACCCCTCATTCCTGTGTTGTTCCTGTGTTGTTTTTGCTGTTGCTGTTGTTACCTGATTTCTTCAAGCGGATAAGACCTAAGTACCGCGGCTACGATTCCAAAACGCAAGGGGTTAAAAAACATCGCAACAAGGAAACTTGCCCTGCTTCAGGATTTCGTTAGCCCTGGGGATCCAGACCAATCCCAGAGAACCAGAAAGGACTTTGCACTTTCACAGAAGGATTGAACTGGCTATTTATTTGGCAATTTGCAAATGGACTACATTTTAAAGGACAATCTTCTCGTGCTGGGCACCTTTCTGGACATTATCCTCTGTTTCTCTACCCGTGAGTGTAATTATTAAGTTTATTCTGCAGTTGTCGTGTGTTTGCCTATCAAGGGAATAAATCTCAGTTTATTTTGCTCAACCTGTTCTGCTCAATCAGGACCCACGAAATATAAATGTGTTTTTAAGCGCGTCTCCCGTCACAAGCGTTTAAAACTGGACACATCCACACCGGGGGAAGGACCAGCACAGATAACATTCCAATAGACACTGTTTATAGTATAGCTTTTGCTTGCTTCATTCATTGTAACATCGCCGGAAGAAGAGATCAGTGTATCTCGAAAGCTCGCACAAATAAAAGCATTTCGTTAGCCACAGAACGGTATCATCTATTTATTTTTTGATTATGGAAGCTCGGCTAACACGGTACTGATTCCTCTACATGTATATATATACAGTGTTCGACAAACCTATACATTTGCTCGCCCCGGGCGAGTGGATTTAACCCCCGGGCGAGTAAATATTGGCCCAAGCAGCACACGTTTGGTACTAGGTGGCGAGTAGATTTTTTTGTGTGGCGAGTAGATTTTTTGGTGATTTGTCAACCACTGTGTGTATGTATATATATATATATATATATATATATATGATACGAACCAATCCAAAGACCAGTAAAGAGACAGCAGACCGCACGGGGTTAATCCAAAAATCTATATTCACAACATGAAATACACGTAAGCCAACGTTTCGGTCCCACAGAGAGACCTTCCTCAGGGCCCGAAACGTTGGCTTACGTGTATTTCATGTTGTGAATATAGATTTTTGGATTAACCCCGTGCGGTCTGCTGTCTCTTTACTGGTCTTTGGATTGGTTCGTATCATACTTATTCTCTATGGGACTAGCATCTGCTATTACAACCTTTTCTACTACAGTGTGCTGACTGACCTTCATGTGTATATATATATATATATATATATATATATATATATATATATATATATATATATATATATATGTATACAAATCTATATAAATATATATATATTGATTATTTCTGAATTTTCGCATTTCGCTCCTCAATTTTATTTATAACACTTGTTGTAATGCATGTCTGTGCTGTGAATTGATAACATTCACAATATACTTCTATCTGTACAAAGCGTGTGTGTCTTTGTGCGTGTAGCTGCTGAGTGCCTCCGTGTTTACAGTGTTATAGTTTAGCTTGTGTCTGTGAATGTGTGTGTGTGTGTTTGGCCAGTGACTGTGTGTGTTTAGTGGTTTACACTTTGCCGTCTGTGTGTGTGTGTGTGTCTGTGTGTGTTTGGACTCGCATGGGCTTGGGTTTTTCGTGTGTTATTTATACTGCTGTGTGGGGTTTAGCCGCAGGTGTGTGTGGTAAACACGCATCTGTGTGTGTTTACCGTGTGTTTATTTGTTGTTTTTGTGTGTGTGTTTGTTTATCGTCTGCGTTCTAGATATACAGCATGTAATCCTGTAATATGTAATGAATTTAAAGGCATATATTTCATGTGAAGTAAATAAAAACCTATTTACCTGTATTTTTTCACAATCAAAATTGACCATGCACGTATACGTTGTTACAGAGACCAAGATCATCTTCTTCCATTGTTGAAACAATGATGTCATGCTGCTGAATAAACATGTCTTCGGCAGCGTCACCTTGTTGCACATCATCTGCTGCAAATGTCACCGTCAGTGGCAGGTAGTAATCTTGGGTTACGCCATGCCATGCTGACAGGTATTGCTGGGAGTCATTTTGCACAATACCATATTCTTCTTCTCCAGAGTGCAAATCATATTGCGGGAGGCACAGTGGTGGAGTTTCAGACGAAACAACAGTAGCTGAAGTTCCAGTATGAATGGGATTACTGAATAAGCTATTCCTTAGCAAATATGTGCCATGCTGCCACATAATTTTAAAAGAAGCTTTAACTTCCCAACAACACTGATTCTCATATGGACGTGGCATAACTCTAATAAAACACTCCTGCACGGATAAAGTGTGCCTGACAGTATTTTTCCCATTGTGTGGCTCATTGGAAGATTTATAATAAGGGTATGTTCAAGAAATATAAGCATAAATTTCACGAGCTGTAGCTCTGTGATCTTGTTTACTTTCAATCGCTTCGAAAATTAATTCCCTAAAAGTAATATGTGGACGTGTATGCATACCCGCAAAAGCTGCCATGTCCATTGCAAAGTAGTTCTTGGTTGCAAATGAAAGTACTTTAAGCATGTATCTGTGACACACTGAAAAGTTACTTTTTGTTATCAGGTTACCTTATTATGAAGGTCAAAATACAATGGGAATTCTGTAAGGATTTCATTCTCCCACAAGCAGTTGTGAGAAATAAGTGGTTCGGAGCATTTCAATTTGGTAAATATTTTTTCTGTCCAACGGGAAGGCAGTATTAATTTGGATATGGAAGAAAGAAAAACTAGTTCAATAATGTGCTTTCAACATCTACAGTTAAATACGCGTGTGAATATATAAGTAGATACATACAGTGCAATGGAATTGTATAAACTGTCCCAAACAGTTGCTATAGTGACAAGTGCATGTCATTTCAATTATCGAGTCACATATACACAACAGTTTAAGTAGTTTGTGTATTTACGATATGTCATTATAATTACAATATCATTGTACTACTTATTGACATGTACATACACTTATCATGAACCCTGAAAAAATAGGTATGTGTGTGATATCTATGACAGGGACAGAACCTTTTAGAACATTAAATGCACCATAAAAGTTAGCTTATTGTATGAATGTGAACAATTAAGGGCCCTTACAAAGCCTGAACACTTATTTGATGTACTACATGTCCTCTGAAACACATATGTATGAGTTTCGAAAAATAGGGAAATATTTTGCAATATTAAAATATTATTAATATTGCATGCTTGTTTATGTGAAAAATATGTATTTTGAAGGAAAAATTTGGTGTATACTTACAGAACATTCAAATATTGCATACTTTTTTACATTGTGTTACATTTTTATACAGAAGAACGACAATAATGATGTGCGAGGTGACAAGTTTTTTTATTCATGTTTTGGGTGCTTTCTGTGACCTAGTTGATGGCCTGGTTGTATTTTGCACTCTGGATTTTGATCCTCTTCCACAAGCCTTTCGGAATGATCTGCCAAGGCCTACATCTTTAGGTTCACTAACTATTACTTCACACAGTGGCTGCTGTTCTGCATGAAGGACAATGGAGGATGACTCTGCCTGTTGTTTATCCTCTACATTTGTGTCTTGCTGTGGCTGCTGTGCATAGGCAAGAACTTATTGTGTGTCCTTCGGCTGATGTTCAGCTTCACATTTATTTGGTGCTGGCTGTGGCTGCTCTTCATTATCTTTTAAATAGTCCTGTTGTTGCACAGGATTACCTTACTGTACTGACTGTTAGGCCTGCTGTCGATAATCAAAGTAAGCTTGGTGTGTTAGCAGTTGAGGATAAGGTTGATAAGATTGATGGAATAGATGGGGTGGCTGTTGGTGTCTGTAAGGGTCAAACAATTTATTTGGTGACTGGTGGGGATAAGGTTGACAGAATTGGTAGCCTGACTGCTGGTGGCAAGATTGTAAATTTTGGGGGTGGAAGAGTGGCTGCTGTGGGAAAACTTGGAGATTATTTTGGGGGGAACAATAGCTGCTGTGGGTAAGAGGGAACATTTTGGAGGTGTGGACGCTCTACTAAGGTTTGAACTATTTCATCCTGGGCCTTTTCTTCTGTGCATTGTGTAATTGGGGCTACTTGTGTCACGGGTGGGGTGGGAATAATACCCTGTGAAACACAAGTCCTCTTGCTGACAATACATGAAGCATCAGTTGTTGGAATCTTCATTCTTTTGGGGTTACTTGGGCAAGGTGTGTCTCCAGAGGGTTCTATAATAGCAGACACAGGGGGAATTAAATTTGGTGAAGACACATCAGCTGGGGTTGTGGGTGATGGGTCACCAGATGTCCACCAGATGTCTGTGTTGAAAAAACTGGTGAATCTGATGCTCCCCCTTCTGAACTATGCATTCCTGCAGCACAAGCGCTTATAGACACCAGAAAACGATTGTGGTCAATGAAACTTGCAGCAATAGATTGCATAGACCTGTTAAGATATTTTAGCTCAACAGTATTCTGTAGCAATATGTCTTTTATGCTGCTAATTTCTGCAGTCATTCGTTCCTGAACCACAATCATTTACTGATGCCGTGTCACTTGGCTTTGCACCAAACGATATTCTGCTAGCTCTATAGCAGCCAAATTTTCTTGGGAAGCACGATAAAGTGCAACGGGTGCTGGTTCATTTGGTGGGATTCGAGGAGTAAGCACCGCACTATCAAATGACAGACACGGTGATGCATCTAGGCCGGAAATCAGTCCAGGAGAGGGAAGATCTATTTACATAAAAAGAGTAGACAATTACAATGTTGTTACATAAGTTCATTATTTTATATTACATCTCTGCATTTTATAGTAATTTACTGGAGAACATGTAATTTTGAATGATAATGTTTTAAAAAGTTTACTGAATTCTATGCATATAGTTTCTAATTGCATTTACAGTTTAATACAACATTTGTACTATTATTAAACAGGTGTTATTCTACAATGATATGATGGTTTTATTCCCATATATAGATACAACTGTTTTGGTAATACGAAATAACATTCTTTTAATGTCAATAAGTTACTGTTCTAATAAAAGTGAGATTTGCTATTGTTCTATGATAATATGTATGTGTGCGTTACAAATGTATATAGATGTTGCAATTAAAAGACTCACCTTCAATAAGTGGTGCTGGAACTGTTGCCGGTGTCAGATGCTCCGTGGCTATACATGGATTTTGTGCTACAAAATTTGAAGACAATACAGTTATTGCAGTGTGGCCAGTACCGCAAGCCGGGAGATTTCCCGGCTTGCACGTGGCAGCCCCTCGGCGTGCCGCGCGTCTCCGATGCGCGGTCAAGCGTCATCGGGTGCCTGCGCCCCCTGCACGCACATCCAGGGCTCCCCGAGGGAGCCCTGGTGTCCCGCGATGTGGGGGACGGCGGCAGGGGGTTCCGGGGGACCCGGCGGACCCGGAGAGGAGAGGGGGAAGCCGCGATCGGCGGGCCTCTCCTCCGCTGCTTCGGCGCGCGCCCGGCACCCTCCGGCGCGCGCCAGGTAACTGCTGCTGCCGA
Organism: Ascaphus truei; assembly: GCF_040206685.1. NCBI lineage: Eukaryota > Metazoa > Chordata > Amphibia > Anura > Ascaphidae > Ascaphus > Ascaphus truei. The sequence continues at coordinate 279,272,111 of NC_134485.1, forward strand.
GAACGGGCAAATGCTCGAATAAACTCGGCCGCAGCAGTATTACATAAATTGGCATGTAAGTATACCATGGAAAATGAAAAAGTATTTAATTGTACAACATTTGTATTTGATCGTATACTACAACAGTGTTATCAGGCTGAGTTTATTGAGTTAGGTTTGTGACGTGCATTTACTGAATAGCGCGCAATATTTGAAAACCAAAATGTTCCTGTTTCAAGCATTTTCAATGGTTCACTATAGAATGTGTATGACATACATACTTAAAGCTTGATACATTTAGCATCAACAAGTGTCCATTTGTTAAACATGCATCAATGTGAAGGTTGTCCAGAGACAATGCTGAAAATCTTGTCAATACCATTCACACACACACACCTATCCCTACAATGCTGGGTGACACAGCAGCGTCACCATCACTACATAGGGTGTGCTGGGTATGATAAGCAACAATCGCTCAGCACAGTTACGCGCACCCACACGAAAGCACTAACTCCACCTCTTCACTGTCCCGCCCTGAACATAGGCCTTAACAATGTCAGTTGTCTAGAAAATTAAGTTCATCAACAGCATCCACACAAGCACCTCCCAATACATAAAAACTGTAAGTATATGTAACTTCTAATGTAAGGGGTTGTGGCTAATGGTACAGTAGAGGCAACTCTTATTCGAACAAAAACCAGTGGCAATTCCCCAAAAAACCCAGGAAACACCCAGGTACATTCTGAATACATGCCTTAAACTTTCCTTAAACTAGCCCCAGCATTTCTGCATTGATTAATGGCCTATCAGATTAACAGCGGGGGTCCCTGGCAGTCCCATTCAAACTGAATTGGAATGCCAGGGATCCCTGCTGTGTTAATCTTATGGGTCGTTTGTCAATGCAGAAATGCCTTAAACGTGCCTCAAACTAGCCCAGAACATACCCAGCACATACCCAGCACATACCCAGAATGTAACCCGGCTAGTTTACGGCAAATGTTAGAATAAACGTTGCCTCTACTGTATATGAAACAAATATATAATCACTGCGCTTCTCCATGTAAAGAGCATGCAGCTAGTGAAGGAACTGGCCATACAAAAGTGCAAAACAGAAAGTGAATCCCTGCGCTTCTCCCAAAGGGCTAGCAATCAATGGGGAATATAAATAAATGTATAGTGTAAATACCTATAAGAAAAAAGGAGACTTTTGGTATACATCCTTTGATCAAATTCCTTTGATCATATTCTCCATTGATTGCTAGCCTTTTGGGAGAAGCGCAGGGATTCACTTTCTGTAATGGTATATGAAGACAGAATATGATCGCAACCATTTTGACACATCTGCCATTTTATCACTTTTCCTGCATTTATGTGCATATGTTTAAGTGTAAAACTTTTGATGAAGAGCATCCATGCTGCACAATAATAACACTTGTTAAATACATAATTTTTAATGATCTGCAACACATTCCACTTCTCACTGTTTCAACAGTGAAATTAAGAATTGTTAAGTACACTTATATTATCTTTTGTCGACACACAGAGGCATGATTGGTTAATCCTTCATTGTGGATAATATGGTGAGCAGATGACGTTTTAAACCATTGATGAGAGATGAACATGGGAAGCATATTCTCCAAATACATCTTGTAGTAAAATGTATATTTTATTATTTTATCGAATAATGGACATAGTGTGGGCACAAAGTTACTTTTACACAATGTTATCTACAATGTGAATAACAGTCACAAGAAACTGTATGGTGCTCCAACATGAACCACTGGCTAAATAGCCCAAGACTATACGCATATAAATTGTGTCCCTGGAGGTCCCAGACAGTCCAGACCAAAATACTCCAACCCTTGCACTGATCCAATAAATTAACTTTTTTTATCTGGGTCCCACTCTCCTAGTAGTTCATTTTGTTTCCAGCTGTGCTCCATCTCTCCTTCGTTTGGATATACAATGTGAATAACAATTGTTTAAACTGCAGGAGCTACTTGAAACTATTTTACCAACTTGTTACCTTCATGCAATACAGTAACTGAAATTGTTGCCAAACTTCATTTAATCTGTTTCTTTGTACGCTTTCACACGTCTGACTGACCGTTTCCCTTTCCCAATCCCCTCAGTTACTGTGTTCACATTGTTTAATTCATCATAAGAATGTGTATATGCTAAGTATTAAAATTTTTAACATGACATTAACATTAAAATTTACTGTACTAGGTTCAAGAGTTTAATGGAAGTATACATGCAATATAGAAATTTCACGTACACATAGAGTATATATTAATTACCCAAACACAACTCCTTATCTGCAACTATTGTTATTTATGGGGACATAATAATTACACACAAACACATGGATTGCTGTTAAAGTACTGACCTTGTGGAAAAGGCTCATCCAATACACCAATGTCCCTATCCCCAGGCAATCCTTCAACCATAATTGGGAGAAGTGTCTCCTTGAGCTGTTCCTGCAACGGAGTGAGCATTGGATTGGGTGCTGGTGGTCCACCGCCAGTGCCTGAGGCATGAACATGTTGGATTTGAATCTTTTGCTTCAATTTTTGTTTAATGTCGTCAAAGCACTTCCTGCAGTTTTGATAAGTTTGCGCCTAATTTCCACAAGCTGACACAGACATTATAATTTTTGACCACATGCCCTTTCTCACACGTGAACTGGTCCTGCCTGATATAAAATAAAATACAATAATAAAATCCTTTCAAATACATTTTAACGATATTACATGTTATGTGCAATTAAAAATGGCCGACCTGTTATACAAAATGTTTACATTTTATTACCGCCAATTTCTAGAAGTAAAAATTACATTATCAAAACTGTAATATGAAGAAGGCAAATTTAAACCTATTGCTGCATACTTTATTTTTTTCAAAGTGCATGATTTATTATATGTTTTAATTTATTCTTATTTATGTTGTTTACATACAAACACATAAATGTATTAAACATATATAACAATTTTAAAGTTGTACAAGTTTGGAACAATGAAACTGTAACATTTCAATATAGTAATTCATTAATTTTTATACCTGCTAGGTGGCCATAAAGCTGATCATAATGTTCCACAATCCCCGTCACTAGAACATTATTCTCCTCTTCATTAAAATGGAGATTTCTTTTTTCTGCCACTTTCTTACGGCCAGATTGTGCCACTTCATGAGTAGCGTCCCCTTCTTCCAGTGGACCTGAGTCCATAGCACAATCACCACCATCAGAACTGTCACCAGCACCCATTAAACCACCAGTACCCTGACTGCAACATGCACTGGGATGATTACTCATCCCAGAACCAGAAGTCACCGTACCACCAACTCAACTCACACCAACTCCACTTACAGAAACTCCACTCACAGTACCTCCACTCACACCAACTCAACTCCCCTGACTCACACGTACACTCACACCCTTACTTAGCCTTCCACCACTACCACCACCAGTCACCCCATCAGTCCCATCAGTACCACGGCTCCCGTCCATACCTGTAACACTCACAAATAATCAGAATAAATGAGCAAAAGAAAAAACGTAGAAAAATAAATTTAACACAAAATAATAAAATATAAGACAAATACAGAAAATAAAAGACAAAATAAGGAAATTAAAGGAATAATAAAGAAAAGAAAATAAACAAACAGAAATAATTTAAATTGAAAAAAAAAAGAATATGAACAAATTAACAGACGAGCAATCACTGTAAATACACAACCACAAACGTTTGTATCACAACACCTCCAATCGCAAAGCTCTGTGTGTCTCTCACTACTCACTCCCTACAACACAGAGAAAGATTTAAACAAATGCTGCCTTTAAATAGTACGCTGAAGACATGCTTTATTCTCGCAAGATTAGCACCAAATTCTATAAGCACACAAAAATGCCACGCCTTTTGCCATTTGTAACATGACGGCGATTATCTCCGCCGCAAACTCGCAATGTGTAAAATGGTGGATCTCAATGATATTCGCCATTTACAGAATACCGCGAGGGGAAACCGGCAAAAACATTGCGAGTTGAAATCGCAGGCGAATGGCCATTATCGCCGTTTACTGTATAGGCCCCTATGTGAGTGGTTCAATGGTACCCTGAAGCGGATGCTTCAAACCCTTATAGAGGCAGAGGGAAAAGACTGGGAGATTCACCTGCAGCACTTGCTGTTTGCATACCGAGAGGTACCGCAGGAATCTTCTCTCCCTTTGATCGCAGGGTACAGGGACCTCAGGACCTATTCCGGGAGGGATGGGAAGGGGTGACTACCATACTGATGCTTCTGTGCTTCAGTATGTGATAGATCTCAGAGACCAGCTAGAGATTCTCATGGGGTTGGCACAGGACAAACCTAGGGCTGCTCAGACCAAGCAGAAAACTTGGTATGATCAGAATGCCCATAGCAGAGAGTTCATCCCAGGACAGCAAGTGCTTGTTCTCAAGCCCATTCGGGAGAGCAAATTAATGGCTGCCTGGTCGGGACCGTATCCGGTACTATGAAAGATGAACAAGTGCAATTATGTTGAACAGGTAGATGCTGAGACAGGGAGAAATAAAACATATCATATCAACATGCTCAAAGAGTATATAGCACCAGGTGGGCATCGGTGCTGGCCATTTGCAGCCCACCGATGGGGGATCCGGCGAGCAATGCTCTGCCTGATCACCTGGGGGAGGCTAGGCAGGAAGGTACGGTAGAGCAGGTTGAGATAGGGTCTCAGCTAGTGTCAGGCAGAGGGCAGAAGCCAGGGCTATTCTAGAGAAGTATAGGGCTCTGTTCTCGGACAAGCTGGGGAAGACACACATTGCAGATCACCCAGTGCTGACTGGAGATCTGAGACCTCTGCATAAGCACACTTACAGGGTGTCAGCAGAGGTTAAGGGCAATATAGAGAGGGAGGTAGAAGAGATGCTGGCCCTAGGGGTAATTGTACTGTCCCAGAGTCCTTGGGCTTGTCCGGTAGTCCTGGAACCTAAGAAGGCTGTAACCACCCGGTTCTGTGTGGACTACTGGCAGCTCAATGCGGGCACGGGCAGCTCAATGCGGGCATGCCCCACATGGATGAGTTGATAGATGAACTCGCGGGGCAAACTATCTGACGACAATGGATCTCAGTAAAGGTTACTGGCAGATCCCTTTGACCCAGGAGGCTAGAGAGGTCGGCATTTATTACCCCAAGTGGCCTCTATGAATTTCTAGTGATGCCATTTGGGATGAAAAATGCGCCGGCTACCTTTCAACGCCTGCTCAATCGCTTGCTGGAGGGTATGCAAGGGTTTGCAAGGGCACACTTGTATGACATTGCTGTCTTTAGTAACTCGTGGCACTCATGCTTAGTGCATGTAGCTGTGGTGCTAGCCAGGATTAGGGAAGTGGGACTCACGTTGAAACCCAATAAGTGCTTAGTAGGGATGGCAGAGTTACTGTACCTAGGGCACCGGGTGGGTGGCGGGCATCTTAAGCCAGAACCAGCTAAGGTGGAAGCTATAGTGAAGTGGCCCATTCCCAAAACCAAGAAACAAGTCATGGCTTTCTTAGGCATTGCAGGCTACTACAGAAAGTTTGTCCCTCAGTATAGCGCCATTGCCAAACCTCTGACTGACTTGACCCAGAAGCGAATGTGACGATCGAGGGGTTCCATGCCAGTAATAAAGGGGTTGCACCTGGCTGGCAGCCCCTAAATCATGTTGGGACTGAAGGGGTTAATGTGAAAACTGTATGTAATAACTTGCTTTCCCCTTGACCATCTGTATTTGTCCCAGATTGCAGCTGAATCTCCCAGCTGCAATGCGTTTTAAAATGTGTGTCCCTAAATCATCTTGGGACGGAAGGGGTTAACAGTGTCTGTATGTAATAATCCTGTGTTCCCCTGGCCTAACGTTTTCTGTCCCTTAAAATGGATGTATGTGCGATATTATTTTCTGTGTCACATGAATAGGAGCTAGATTGCATTTAGCACCAGGTTATAATGAATAAAATATACCTGGGCTTGTATATATGCTAGCGGGTTGATTTTTGAAACGTAGCCAGCATGCATACCCATATATTTGTTACAATATTTAGAAGGGCAGAAGATAGAGTTTTAAAAGAAGCAATGCTTTTCTATATTTTATAAATGTAAGCCAAAGCTTGATAAAGGGATTGGATCCTATGAAGGGCTAGCATAAAATATGCATAAGTAGAGCCCAGAGGCACGGTTCAAAGACCGTATCCAGTTATAGCCTCTTAAACCATATATACAGTAAACACTACAAAATGTATAATACATAGATGTATATTGGACATTGGATAAGATCCCTTTATCATGCTGCTTTCATTTATCTATGGATTATGCTGTTTACATGTGTGTAGGTGATTATTATTCACCAATGTGTGCTTGTGTTGTGACCATACGTTGTTATACATTTACACTAATATGTGACACTAGCTTTGTATTTTAGACTGGCCATCTTGGCATCTTTTTGCTATTAGATTATATTCCTCTGGACTCAGCACTGGTAGAATAACCGTTATTACCCTACCGTTTTTTTTAGATAATAGTACTGCTTCACTGTATGCAGTTACCTATTCCTTTGGAATTAATCTTTATGTATTCTAGTTTATATACCACTAGCTGATATACCCGGCGTTGCCCGGGCGTGGAAGGGCAGGGGGCATGGAGTGGAAGGGCGGGTGGGGAGGGGAGTGGAAGGGCGGGGGGAGGGGCGTGGAAGGGTGGGGGGGGGGCAAGCGGTGTGGAGGGCAAAGGTCGGGGTGGCAAAGGGCAGTGAGGGGCAATGGGTAGGGAGGGGCAGGAGGGCAAAGGGCAGGGAGGGGCAGGGGGGGCAAAGGGCAGGGAGGGGTGGGGGGCAAAGGGCAGGGAGGGGCGGGGGGGCAAAGGGCAGGGAGGGGCACGGGGGCATCACAGGATCCTACTGACAGGGGGGCATCACAGGCACCCACTTACACGGGGGCATCGCAGGCACCCACTGACATGGGGGCATCACAGCCACAGGCTGCACCCACTGACACAGGGAGGTTCACAGCCACAGGCTGCACCTTGTCCCACAAACAGAGCTGCACCCACTACCAGGCTAAGGACAGACCCACTCACGTCGTGTACAAAGGCCGTGGCACTTACACACCCCCTGCACACAGGCCGCGGGTGGCACTGATCTGCCAGTATGCGCTGTCCGTGGGGTTGAAGTCGCTGCCCCCGGGCCGCAGAGAGAGCTGCAGGTGTGGGAACCCGTGCAGCCAGTACAGCCACCAGGGAGGCAGGTATTCCACGCAAGATATCCTCCCACCCGCGGCGGGTGGGTCACAGTGCGGAGAGTGCGGGGAGCGGACACAGTGGCATCCCGGGGAGGAGAAGAGCACGGGTCGCGCGGCACGTGCACACAATTGAGAGCCGTGGTGAGGTGAGAGTCCCCCGCTGTGTCCCAGGCGCTCGCTCCGCTCCCCCGCTGACTGAAGCGGCGCTGGGGGGGTGGGGGGAGGATAAAGCACGGGAAACCGGGAGACCAGGGGAGAGGAGGAGGTGCGCGCGTGTCCCGATGAGCGCCGCGCACTGCGGCTGTGATGAGTTGGATTTAAGGCTGATGTTCAGGGAGGAAGCGGCGGAGCCTCCGGGACCGGCGGGTAAGAGGTGTGTGTCTGTGTATGTGTGGGTAAGAGGTGTGTGTGTGTGTTGGACCTTTGGCCCATCACTCCGCCTCAGGCCAATGAGAGGTGTGTGGGGGCGGGCGGGCCAAGGGACCAATCAGATTGCCGCTAGGGACAGTGCAGACAGGGACACATACAATGCTTTCAGAAATATATAGTAAGATATGGCTATACATATGTAGCCCTCTTTCTGACACTCTAAAGAGACTACTGTGGCAGAACTTGCATTTGTCCAGGGACAGCTTAAGTCCTTCCTTTTGAAGAGATACCTTCAACAGCCGCTCTTCATGCTCCTCCAGCGTCTTCCCGAACACTATAATGTTGTCCAGGTACACCAAGCATTCTTGCGGGTTTATGTCTCCCAGCATCTTTTCCATTAACCTCTGAAAGGTGGCAGGAGCTCCACATATCCCTTGTGGCATACGGGTGAACTGGTAGAACCCTAACGGGCAGATGAAAGCGGTTCTCTCTTGATCCTCCAGGTCCATGGGCACCTGATAATACCCCAACCTCAAGTCCTGCACGCTGAACCATTTACTTCCCGTCAAGGCGTTCAGGAGGTCCTTGGTGCGTGGGAGGGTGTACTGATCAGGTACCGTGCAATTGTTCAATGTCCTATAGTCTACGCAGAGACGTACGGTCCCATTCTTTTTGCGAACCACCACGATAGGTGAGGCGTAGGGACTGCGTGATCCCTGAACAATTCCGGCTTCCTCCATTTCGGTTAATAGTCTCCTCACCTCTTCCACATCTCAGGGTGCTATACGGCGGGAACGTTTGCAAGAACGGCACGGTGTCGCTAAATCAAATGGTGTGGCGGGCGCTGCGATTGCACCCCACATCCATATCACTTATGGAAAACTCCCCCGTCGCTCTTCCAGTTTGGTCTGCAGTCTTCCTCTCCATTCCTCCGTCAATGGCGAGTCTCCAAAGTCAAACGCCAACCTTGGAGTTACTGCATGGGCGGTGGCCACTGGGCGTTCACCTGCTGCCTTCCTCTCCGAAGTTACTGGATAGATTCGACCCAATGGCTGCCGGTGATCAATGCACATGAGGTACGGAGAAAGGTTTCACACGTATACCTGAGTTCAAGCTGGAATTTTCTTCAACCACTTCTTTACCAATGCCAATACTTCGTAGCCGAGCCGCTGGTCATCACGTATTGTGCTTTCCAAGGAGAATAGTTGATCCTCCGGACGTCTGGCAGGATAATGACAAGCTGCAACCATCATTCTTCCTTCCCCGGGAGGGATCTCGATCAACCCACGCTCTTGACTATACAGCATCCCATGCTCCTCTTCGGTCGCAATCTTACCGCAAGCCTCTTGTAATGCTGGGCAAGTGGCTAGAGCCAGCAACGGTAATTCACCCGCTTCCTGCAAAAACATGTGGATCACAGCTTGTACAATGTCTGTGTTGGTCCCCATGATTATCGGGGCGCTGGGATGATCCTGGGGTTCCGGGCACACTAATGCTTCCACCTCCATGGGATGATGCTTGTCGGTGTTCAACTGGGGGATGTCAAGGTGTACCTTCACCACTCCGTCAATAGGGTAGTCTTCATGGCTCAGCCCTCTCAACCGCAAGGAGTCAGCGGATAGTAGTGGCAGTCGATGCAAATGTTGATCGTAGAAGGGTTGATACACTATGGTCACCTGGGACCCAGTATCCATCAGTGCAGAGGCGTAGATGCCTTCAATCACCACCTTGACGATGGCTGCTGATCCGATTCAACTGTCGAGGACTGGCCTGCTGCTTCACCGGCCAGTGGAGTACACAGCATGGACTTGGCCGGCCGGGACGCCGTTTTCCGTGGGGAGGGACAGTACGCTCGAATGTGGCCCATTTTTCCACAGGCATAACACTGGAGGTGACTGAGGTCGGAGACGTTCGCCCCGACGCGGGGCGCTCCCGGGCGGCTGCAGGCGCTTCAAAGTCCTCCCTCTCCGGGTTCGCATCCCCTGCCGCCTCAGCGTATCCCCGGTATAGTCAGGGTTTAATGGGAGTCGTCCCCGTCCCCCCAGTATATGCCCAGAACCATGGACCCGGTATTTGTGTTTCGGACTGTCTCCAACCAGCCATAATGTTGTGAGAGTGAAATTATGTCTAAGTCCAGCTTCGGTACATTAGAAGCAACTCTGAAACTTAACAGTTATGTTCCCTGTCATAGTAGTGGTCTTGCACTCGGGCAGTATCCAGGAGCGGAAGTTTCCTGACTTGATCAGTCACCGTGCCTAGGGAGAGGGTAGCGGGAACGTGTCCCATGGCAAGGGCACGTGTCAGGGGAATTTCATGCCACTGGGCCCATTTACGCACCTCGGGCTGTGAGGGCACAAACATGACGGAACAAAAAAATATATATATTGAGAAAAACAATATTGGGCACCCCAGGTCTCAGATCTCAGCAGAGCCTCCAAATGTAGCCCTCTTTCTGACACTCTAAAGAGACTACTGGTACTGCACAAACCTGTGTCTCCAGGAGATCTGAGCCTCCACTAGCTGGGAGCCTGGGGTAACATTTATTTAGCGCAGCGCCTCCACTTACCCAGGATCCCCATCATGTAAGATTCCCCTGGGCAAGAAACATGACAACACACATGCTTGAACTGGTTTTACTATAACGCAATGATAACCTTATCACTTAGCATTGGCAACCATACATAACACACACAAATAACTGGCAATGTCCTTATAACTTTAGTGGCTCGGCCACGCTCCGAATAAATAATGTCTCTGTCCCGTCACCGCGTGCCCCACACCGTGTCCATATACTAAATAGTTATCTAGGCTCAGTCCTTTGGCCACTCCACTTTGTGTCCCCAAAGAGTGTTCCCTAAGGCGGGATCAGCGCCTGTTGACCGGTGTTGGTGCACTTGTAGTAAATACCTTCCGGTCACTGCGGTGACCGGTAACAGCTTCAAAAAGGATCCGTCGATCCAACGCTTTGCTTCCTGATGTCACGATGCTCAGCTACCTGGTCCCAGATGACTGCAGCAACCGCAACTCTGTACTTTGTCCCTAACTGTTACTCAGTAAGGGGATAACGCTATCACTATAGGGCGTCTCTGCAGCAACTCACTCTACAGTGGCTCAGGGATACTCTTAGGGCCTGCGGGGAAGGTCTGTACTATGCAGGCGGGTCACGGACCCCCTGCACCCACACTACCTCTTCCTTTGCCCTCCGGTTCCCCTCTGCCTAGCGTGGTCTCTCCCCCACGCTTCCCTTTCCTCCTCCCGTGATTCCAAACCCCTGATTGGTTCCCAGACATCAGGTGACCGCTCTAGAGCTCATGGGAGTTGTAGTACACCAACTGAGCCTTTCCTTTATTGGCCCATCGTTCGTGCGCTTGCATTGCGCATGCGTGACCTCTCTGCTCTGTCAGTACCCTCTGAATGTTGCGCAATAACATGGCGGCGCCCTACAATACTATCGAGCCGCCACAGAACCTTACACCACGCTCTCCGGGCACGCACTGCAACAGCATAGGTGCTTAACACACACCCCTACATATATACTAGTGTTCCCTTAGGTCTTCTTCCTTATTAATTTTATGTGGAAGTTTCTTTTGGTATGTCATTAGGGGGTGGTCTTGGACCCTCTTACCACGCCCCTCTGTACAAATAATTTTTTATTAATTAATAAATTATTTTTAATTATACCTCACTAATCATACTTTATCGATTTGAGTGCATTCATGAGGGAACCTTTCTGTTTGTTTTTGTTTATTATTCCCTTATCCCTTTTTGCACCTGACGGTATTTCTTACTACATTATTCATTATTTCATTACTTTGAAGCTGATGCGGGAGCTTTCCCCTCTCCCCCCCTTCCCTTATTCGTTAAAAGGGGACCCCTGCTGGGTACTGCCAGCTTGGCTGCCGGACCTAAGAATGAAAAAGCCACAGAGCCATCCTATTAGTATGCAGTCTGGATATAGCAAGGGTCTGTTAAAACACCTGAAGAGTGAGTTCCTCAGCTATCTGACAATACTACAACCGGGCCATATGTTTCAACCCAGACTTTGCGTTCCCAGAAATGAGTGGCCCCTTTTTACTAAGCAGTGCTACCAAGCTGCTCACTGAGCATGCTCAGAGTTACTTGGGCTGGTCTTATGACCAATTCCCACGTTACCTGGCAGGTTTTGATAGGAGGAAGATATTCTCCTACAAATGGAATTTAGCGAGGTTATGTATAGGGACCCCTGTCTATAAAGATGCGTGTAACCCTCATTCAAGTGTTGTTGTTGAATCCTGTGAAGATCTAATCCTGAGGAACGAACTGCTACCAGTGTGACCTGGTTTTTCGTTCCTGTGATTGCTGTAAGTGTTTTTAGCCCATGTTATTAGTTTTACTGTGTGTGTTAGTCTGAAAAGAAATAAACTTACAGGTTTATTTTATCGCTTTCTTGCTACAATCAGTTCCCTGTGATTTTGTGTTGATAACTTTGTGTCCACCGTGACACTGCCATTACTAGGTTACAGAGCTGACAATCTACATTTCTCCAATAAGGCTCAGGAGCACCCAGCCGGGCATAATACCTTTTTTATTGGACTGGGTACCCCTTCACCATCACAGAGGATAACTGACTTATATTTTCAGTCAGCTGCTGTAGGACTCCAGCGATTATCTGAGCTCCATCCGAACTGTGAGAACTGTGGTGGCTATGACCAGACAGTCGGCAGCCAGCTTTGCTTTGGCTAGGACATCCTGGGAGAGGGACAGAGGTAAGCACCTGACAGTCCTCCACACTAGGGCTGACATTAGGTGTTTCCATCTTGATGCTTAGTTTGAGGTATATGATGGGACATCCGCCGGGTGGAGCTTCAGGGAGCTGCAGAACCTGTGGGACATTGTCCTCTAATATATCATAGTGGCTGTCGACTAAAATTGTACTCCACTGGATTATTGTATCCAATTTTATATCTAAAATGTGGGCTTTACCAAACCCCCGGGTTCTGTCTCAATATAGCGGAAAGGTCAGGTAAGGGCAGCGACACTGGAACCTGGCTAATGGTGACCATGTGGTGGGGAGATGCTTGGTGTTGCAGGGCCCACTCGTGGATTCTCTGGCGGGATGGTTGGTATATATTCCTTTCTTTGCTCTGACTTTCTTTAATTTAGATTATGCACCCCCGGTCTGAATATCCGCAGCACCTCCAAATGTAGCCCCCTTTCCCTAAGACTAAGGGATCTACGCATGCTGAATATCTGTTCACTCAAAGGCCTAAACCTCCACCACCGGGAGCCTGGTGTGATCTCTCTTGTTCCGTTTGGTGCAGCGCCTCCATCTATGAGGGATTCTAGCAGTGCTGGATGATCCCACATAGGACTCAATTACAGTAAAGAGCAATGCACACACTGCTATATAATAAACGTTTACTGACACACACATTGAATAACATTAGGAATACCCCAGTATAATACCCACACAATCAAGAACCCAAAGTACTGAGGGTGGCTTGGGCACCTGTAACCCAATGTCTACACAAGCAGGCCAACCCAAAGTGTGAGGTTTCTCTTCCCCCCCTTGTGATGTGATGGTGCACGGTGGGTACCTTCCTGGCTATGACCAGGGTATGGTAAAGATACTGGTTAACAGAACCGCAACGTGATCCCACAACGCAGGATCTGCAACATCCCCTCTCACCTCACAGGTGATGGTCCACCATTTGGGGGAGCTCCAGCAGGAGTGTCTCCCTTGAATGTCTACAGTGGGCCCTGGGCCTGGTCCCAGACCACAGGACAGCGTGTGATCATCCGGTCAATTTTGTTGTAGTACCTCTATGTACTAATATGAAGCATCCCTAAGCTGGAGTCTTTCCTACAATACTTTAGGCTGTGGTGGCTCAGGGACTATCTGGGGCCTAAGGGGCAGTACTAGGCCTAGTCCAGCGAAGCACAGTTTCCTGGACCCTACCTACTCTTTGACTCCTCTGCTCCGAATGTCTCCTTGACCCTGTTCGTGCCAACAGTTATCCCTGCTTCCTCCTTCTCTCATTGGTGGGCTGTCCCGACATGATCCCAACCTAAGGATCATGGGACTTGAAGTCCCGCAGCATGTTATGCAGAGCCCATAAGATTGCAACTGCAACTACTGGTTCCCAAAAGGTCCGCCCACTGGATCCTGACACAGAGCGGAGCTATGGCGGCTCCGATCCAGCCTAGCAACCTTCCTCCCTGCACCGGAGTAAGAGGAAGCTTGGATATATATATATATATATATATATATATATATATTGTGACAGAGTCACTGACTCAGTAGGCTGTGACAGTGAATGGAGAGATGCTGCAGCCAGATCACTGAGTGTTAATCTCCTCAGACAGAGAAAGCACAGCTGCAGCCTAATTAAACAGGGGCTGAACTATCAGTGAAACAAGTGCTTTAAAAAGCAGGAAGTTGCTCACACAAGGTGAGCTTGTTTTTCCACAGGAAGGTGGAGAGAACTCTCCCGGCTGGGAAGCCGTTGCTGTTGCTCTGGTCCCCAGTCCTGCGAGGAGCTAGGCTGCTGGGACCAGCTGGGACCCCAACCCAGGATAAAGATCAAGATCGCTGCGAGGCTGGACACAGCCTGCTCCCTGGAACCGTGTTCCTGTTTGCTGTTGGGAGGTAGGAAGGCGGATGGTCACTACTCCTAGTAACACTACAAGCTAGTAAAATAAAATTACTTTATTAAGAAAAAAAGGTAGGACATCATAGTAGAACCACTCTAACGCGTTTCATCCCTAGCATGGGACTTTATCAAAGAGTATATGGTTCAGTACACAGACACAACTTATATACATGTGAGCCACATCTGATTGGTCAAAACCAAATTGGACACAGCAGGTAGTAATAAACACATGAATGAAAACATATTAACACTGGCATGTCTGTAGTACAGCGAGAAACTTCATAACACATGATGAACTATATAATCTACTAACCAAAAAGGGGGGGAAGGAAAGAAAAATAAAAATAAAAAATATATATAGAGATTAAAAACAACGAACATATTATAATGTCAAATACCCAAAAATTGGAAATTCTAAATAAGGAAAAAAGGAAAAAACTATCATGGAAGAGAAGAAAAATAAGAAAATAATCATGGGAGATAGAAATCAACTATGCATAATTGGTACCGTTAAGTATTAATGCAATGGTACAGGTAAGTACAGATAATACAGTAATACAAATAAGTATTGTTCTTAAAATAAAATACATTTCATAACTTATTCAAGTTGTTCTGTTATTATTTCCTGGAATAGCAATAAGTAGCAGAAGGTTTTATACAAATGTCAGTAGTAAGATGATATAGACATAATACAATGTATTATAATATTCTTCATACCTCTATAAAAAATGTTTCAATTCCCAATCGGAGTTCATTCCTGAGGAATAGAGAGTATTAAGAATATAAATCCAATACATTT
The DNA here is from genome assembly GCF_040206685.1 of Ascaphus truei. Taxonomy (NCBI): domain Eukaryota; kingdom Metazoa; phylum Chordata; class Amphibia; order Anura; family Ascaphidae; genus Ascaphus; species Ascaphus truei. The sequence goes on from NC_134485.1 coordinate 279,287,161, forward strand.
CTTTCTGATTTAATCTATTCTCCCTGTTGCCTCCCCTTGGGTGACGGGGTATATGTTCAATGGCTGTGAAGGAGAAATTGCCAATACCTCCCCTAGGGCATTGGGTGAAATGTCTGGAGACAGGATGGACTAAGTCTTTCCTCTTGATCAGACGGGTATGTTCAGCTATGCGTAACCTCAAAGATCTAATTGTGCGTCCCACATATCTGCGGCCGCATGCGCACAGAAGAACATATACAACGAAGGATGTATTGCAATTCAAAAAAGTCTTAATATAAAACTTCTTTGACCCATTTGAATAGGTTATAAATTTAGAAGGTAATGCGTATTGACACATTGAGCAATTTGCGCATTTATGGAAACCTTTAGGTATGGTGCTAATATTAGCAGTTTTTAATTTGGAGTCAAACAGACTAGGAGAAAGATGGGAAGCTAGGGTTTTTGCCTTACGGAAGGTAAATCTAGGGCCACTAGATAATAAAGGGCCAATATCCTCATCAAGGAGAAGAGTATGCCAATGTTTAGATATTATCTTAGAAATAAGTTGAGATTGAGCACTATAAGTAGTTACAAAGAATGGAGTTTGTGTATTTTTAGAAGATATATTATTAGAATTAGTTTATTTTAAACCGGTTCTTTGAATCAAAGTATCTCTATCCATAGAGTCAGCTTTACTGAATGCTGTCTCTACGTCTTGTGTGGAATAGCCCCTGGCTATAAATCTGTCAAACATTTCTTTTGATCTTGACAGGAAAATGTCATTGGTAGAACAGAGTCTTTTTAATCTCATAAATTGAGAACCAGGAATATTCCTTATCAATGAGCGGGGATGACAACTGGAGTTCTTTTTGCGATAGATGTTGGTTTGAATAAACATCTCATTGTCAATATACAAGGTTAGATCTAAATAATGAATGTGATTAATATTGTGCTCATACGTGAATTTGATATTATAATCATTAGTATTTAAATAGTGAATAAATGAAAATAAAGAGTGCTCATCACCATCCCAAATTAATATAAGATCGTCAATATATCTCTTGTAAAAGATGATATTTTGACGAAAGAGATTTTTAGAGTGATAAATAAATTGTGCCTCCCAAAAGCCCATAAACAAATTAGCATATGAAGGTGCAAAACTCGTGCCCATTGCAGTGCCTAATTTTTGTAAATAAAAATGTGAATCAAAAAGAAAGTAATTGTGCGTGAGTAAAAAGAATATTGATTCTTGTAAAAAAAATGCAATGTGAAACTGATAATGTGGATAAATCGAGAAAATGTCGTATCGCTTTAAGACCGTGGTTGTGATCAATAATGGAATACAGGGAGGAAACATCTAATGTCACCCACCTGTATTCCTTGTGCCATGTAACAGCCTGTAATTTGACAATGAGATCTGCTGTATCTCTAATATAGGAAGGTAATAGAAAAACCAGGGGCTGTAAGAATTTGTCCACATACCGCGATAATCCATCTCCCAAAGATCCAATGCTCGCCACTATTGGTCGTCCAGGAGGGTTGACTAGCGATTTATGGATCTTTGGGAGATGGTGGAATACCGGAATCACGGGATGTGGACAATTCAGAAACTCACATTCCTTGCAACTGATAACATTTAGAATCCTCCCGAGGGACAACAATTCTGTAAATTCCAAGGCATATTTAGAAGTAGGGTCTTCTTTTAAAGGTTGATAGAATTTAGCATCATATAATTGTCTTAGTGCTTCTTGTTTGTATTGGTCAGAGGATAATATAACCAAAGCTCCCCCTTTATCTTCATTTCTTACTACAATGTTATGATTTTTCTTAATGGAATCAATTTGTTGAATCTCTGTATATGTCAAATTGCCAGTATTAACATTGGAATAGGAAAAGCCTTGGGAGAGTAATTTTAAATCTCGTTCGACCAAATGTTCAAACGTGGTTATGGATGGGCCTCTGTTGTAGTTTGGGCAAAATAAAGATTTTTTTCGATACCCAGAGTCTTCAGACCCAAAGAATGGTTGAACAAAAGTATTTAAAGGCTCTCCTTGTGACTCTAACAAATTTTCCATATCAGTGATAACACAATTTTCTTGAAAATTTAGTAAATTTGTGGTTTTATTATCAAGCTGTGAAGATTCTGAGGGAACCACATCAACATCTGTGCCTAATAAACGATTTCGTGTGGAAAATAGTTTCTTTAAGGAGAGCTTGCGAGTAAATTTTTGGAGATCAATTACTGTTTGGAATAAATGAAAGTTCTGCGTAGGGGCGAACCCTAATCCCTTGTTCAAAAGCTTAAACTGATCCAAAGAAAGATCTACATCTGACAAATTGATAACATTATCAGGGGAATTTATTCGTATTTCTTCCTCTTGGATCTGCCTCTGCTTTCGTTGTTTTCTCTGGGACCTTCGTGTTCTCCTCGGCCTCTGGGGTTTGACTGTAAAAAAGCCGAGGAGGGTTGGCCAGATGATTTTGGAACTTTGGACTGAAACGTAGTAGTTTGAGCTCTAGATTCATAGCCCGTTGCTCCACGATCATCCCTAGAGTGTCCTGTAAATCTATCAAAGGACACTGATTGGGACCTTGCCTCGTAATCTGAGACATCTGAGTCAAAACTAGACGTCTCCCCTCTAGTGTTCTTTAAAATAGATTTGTTGGGATTATTATTAGACCAGTTTTTTGATTGTTTTTGTTTGCCCCATGGTGTACTAGAACCTATAAATTCCTTTGTAGGCTGTGGTTTTTGCCAACAGTATACTTGGCTTTTGATATAATCAATCCGGTCTCTCTCAAATTTAGAATGTTTTTTCTCACTAATAGTCTCTTCAATAGAATCCACATTAGAAGAAAGAGTTTTATCATTCTTGATAAATTGTTCCATTTTGGAAAATGGTTTAAGCTTATTTTGAAGAGTCGCTATTTCTTCCATAAGTACAGTTTTTTCTGATGTTTTATGTTGAATAATCAACTCCATAAGCTGTATGGAACATGTATCCAAAATTTTTACCCATTCTTTCTCAAATTTATTACTAGTGAAGCCAAATGAGGGCACCTTTTTAATGCGTAGACCTCTGGGAATTCTATTAGATCTAATATAATTCTCTAGTGAGGTGATATCCCACCAGAGTCTTATATTCATAACAAGTAATTTTTCTAATTTTACAAAATAATGTGTCAAATCTGACGGTTCATCACAAGTGATATCTAAAATACCATCAAAAAGGTGCGCAGCTTTCCTGGAGCGTTTAGTGTTATCTCCACATGAACGAACATATGTATCAATTTCTTCTTCTAATAAAATAACAGCATGATCTTCAATAGATTCTTCCATGATAATTCAATTATATTATAAATATCCTAATGGAAATAAATTAATGAAAAAATATATAGTAACCGCTTGTGTGAATTATCCTGTATAGTAAATTGCAAAAGAAAATCTGTAAGTATATATCATAAACAATATCTTAATAGATTAAATGATATCATATAAATGTAATAATAATAAGAGTAAATATTATATGATGAGCAAACAGAAAAAAGTCTATAGTAGAAAAAATGGAGAGTGAACTCCAATGTTCCAATGCTGCAATCATACAAAAAAAGCAAAAAATGCAATCACTGTCCAGGAGTAACTAGGAATGTCTTTAGGCAGGTGTGAGATAATAAGTATTAAGGAATAAAGTCCAGATGGCTATGAAGGTATGGGCACACCAGTCGGGGGTTAATATGCAAATGTGAACCAAAGATACAAAGCAGTGAGACCGCAGCCGCATCAACTATTGATCAATAATAGTCCCAATAATGCTAACCTGACCCGACCGGTAATCCTGCCACCTTTTCAGCCGTGTATTGCAATGAAGCAAAAAATCCCCTCCAACCTGTATATGGCAGGGGAATCCCAGCTGCAGAGGAATCAAAGAACCTGGGTGCTCCTTCCGCTGATCTGCCGGTGGACACCGCAACTCATCTGCTGCCTGGCGTGTATGCCAAACCCTCAGCTTGCCGATGTTGATGACGTAGGGGCTGCGTCTCCGAAGGCCACGGCCGCGCTGTACTGGGGTCCCACGGGTAGTGCGATCAAGCCCATGGATGACACTGGGGCTCCATACCTCGAGGCAACCAGCCGTGCTGTGACTCAGGCAGATGACGTGTAGACAGTGTCACAGAGCTCACCGGCTGTGTTTCACTGGGGTCCCCGGGTAGAGCGCTCCAACTCTCTGATCACACTGGGTCTGCCTCCAGAAAGAAACGGCCGTGCCGGGACTTGGGATACTGCATGCAGGGTGTTGCTGTAGCGCAGATCAGCTGGATACCGCCTCCGTTCAGTGTTGATAGTAAACACCTGTAGCCTCAGAGACTGTTGTGTGCTCCATACCAAATAGGTAATGAGAGGTAGGAAGGCGGATGGTCACTACTCCTAGTAACACTACAAGCTAGTAAAATAAAATTACTTTATTAAGAAAAAAAGGTAGGACATCATAGTAGAACCACTCTAACGCGTTTCATCCCTAGCATGGGACTTTATCAAAGAGTATATGGTTCAGTACACAGACACAACTTATATACATGTGAGCCACATCTGATTGGTCAAAACCAAATTGGACACAGCAGGTAGTAATAAACACATGAATGAAAACATATTAACACTGGCATGTCTGTAGTACAGCGAGAAACTTCATAACACATGATGAAGAAGAATATTATAATACATTGTATTATGTCTATATCATCTTACTACTGACATTTGTATAAAACCTTCTGCTACTTATTGCTATTCCAGGAAATAATAACAGAACAACTTGAATAAGTTATGAAATGTATTTTATTTTAAGAACAATACTTATTTGTATTACTGTATTATCTGTACTTACCTGTACCATTGCATTAATACTTAACGGTACCAATTATGCATAGTTGATTTCTATCTCCCATGATTATTTTCTTATTTTTCTTCTCTTCCATGATAGTTTTTTCCTTTTTTCCTTATTTAGAATTTCCAATTTTTGGGTATTTGACATTATAATATGTTCGTTGTTTTTAATCTCTATATATATTTTTTATTTTTATTTTTCTTTCCTTCCCCCCCTTTTTGGTTAGTAGATTATATAGTTCATCATGTGTTATGAAGTTTCTCGCTGTACTACAGACATGCCAGTGTTAATATGTTTTCATTCATGTGTTTATTACTACCTGCTGTGTCCAATTTGGTTTTGACCAATCAGATGTGGCTCACATGTATATAAGTTGTGTCTGTGTACTGAACCATATACTCTTTGATAAAGTCCCATGCTAGGGATGAAACGCGTTAGAGTGGTTCTACTATGATGTCCTACCTTTTTTTCTTAATAAAGTAATTTTATTTTACTAGCTTGTAGTGTTACTAGGAGTAGTGACCATCCGCCTTCCTACCTCTCATTACCTATTTGGTATGGAGCACACAACAGTCTCTGAGGCTACAGGTGTTTACTATCAACACTGAACGGAGGCGGTATCCAGCTGATCTGCGCTACAGCAACACCCTGCATGCAGTATCCCAAGTCCCGGCACGGCCGTTTCTTTCTGGAGGCAGACCCAGTGTGATCAGAGAGTTGGAGCGCTCTACCCAGGGACCCCAGTGCAACACAGCCGGTGAGCTCTGTGACACTGTCTACACGTCATCTGCCTGAGTCACAGCACGGCTGGTTGCCTCAAGGTATGGAGCCCCAGTGTCATCCATGGGCTTGATCGCACTACCCGTGGGACCCCAGTACAGCGCGGCCGTGGCCTTCGGAGACGCAGCCCCTAAGTCATCAACATCGGCGAGCTGAGGGTTTGGCATACACGCCAGGCAGCAGATGAGTTGCGGTGTCCACCGGCAGATCAGCGAAAGGAGCACCCAGGTTCTTTGATTCCTCTGCAGCTGGGATTCCCCTGCCATATACAGGTTGGAGGGGATTTTTTGCTTCATTGCAATACACGGCTGAAAAGGTGGCAGGATTACCGGTCGGGTCAGGTTAGCATTATTGGGACTATTATTGATCAATAGTTGATGCGGCTGCGGTCTCACTGCTTTGTATCTTTGGTTCACATTTGCATATTAACCCCCGACTGGTGTGCCCATACCTTCATAGCCATCTGGACTTTATTCCTTAATACTTATTATCTCACACCTGCCTAAAGACATTCCTAGTTACTCCTGGACAGTGATTGCATTTTTTGCTTTTTTTGTATGATTGCAGCATTGGAACATTGGAGTTCACTCTCCATTTTTTCTACTGTTTGCTGTTGGAGCTGCAAAACAGATAAGACCTTATTCTTATTATGCTTATTGGTTATCATTTGTGTAGCATGTTTTGGGAATGACCAGATTAGCTGGCTGTCCTGTTAGTAAGGGCTCAAGAAGTGAGTTAGTGTCCCTAACGGGACTAGGCTTTAATTTGCAAGAAAGTAGTTTCTTAAAGGGACAGTGCACCCCGTACTTATTTTGGTTGTGGCTAATAAACCACTAGTGTTCAAAGTTTCCCATCGTGTCAAGCGTCTTACTGACCCCGCCGCGAGGCCGTCCTGCCAATATATATATATATATATATATATTTATATATATTTATATATATATATATAAAACTATATCTATATGTAAGGTCCGGGGGAACACCTCTCTCTAAAAGGGTTCCCCCCGTGACTTTACTCACCCCCGCTCCAGCTCTGCTTCTCGCCGCCGCAGGTGGGATCTCCCTTCTCCTCCGCTTCCCGCGGCGGCTACTGATCTCGCGCATGCGCGCGCACGGCCGAGGACTTTTAGGTCCTCCCTCAGGGGGAGTTCCCGCCCCCAGCTGAGGCCGTGTGTGCCTCTCCCGAGCGGCGCACACGCCTGATGCGCGTGCACCGCTCACAAGCTGCACATCTAGCACAGCTGGGGTGAGTTTCTCCCTACCAATCCCTATCTTTCCTTGGACCGCTCCCTCGTTACTCCCCTCTCCCTATTGGTCCTTCCTCCTACTTATACCTTGCTCAGCCATTCATTCTTTGGCTGAGCATAGCTTTGTATGACCTGTGTTAACCACGGTCGTGCCTGCCTCAGATCCTGTCTCTTTGTCTCCTTAGTGATCCCTTGCGTACCGAACCGGCCTGGCTGTGGATCCGCTCTGGTCTTCTACCCTTTGTTTTTATCCTGACCTCCTGGACTCCCCGACCCCTTCACCTTGGTTTGCGGATTCTGACCTACCTTCCCGCGCTGGACCCCAGGCTTTCGGTACCACCTATCTTCTGGAACCTCCCTTCTCGTCTGGCGAGTATCTTACTTTATCTTATACTCCCAGACGGTTCCAGATGCCTATTTTCCACTTTCCAGGCTTGTCCCCGCAGCTGTGGGTGCAGTTTGTTACCCATCTCACCTCAGTTTCGGGGTCCCTCCTTATCCGTGGTGAGCACAGCGTAACATTACGCTCAGCCCAACAGACATGGACCCCGAAGAGGTTGAGCAACCAAGCCCCATGCAGCGACTTCTCCAGCTAGAGGCGCAGCTTGCCTCCATGACGCAGGAGCTTTCTAGACTCTCCTCATTGCAGCCTTCCCCAGGCTCCTCTGCCATGGCAGCTGCGGCGTTTCCCTCCCCGTTTCTTCCCGTGGCTGTGGTCCTCGTCTCCCGGCTCCCAACCGCTATGCAGGGGATCCCCACGAGTGCAGAGGGTTTTTTAATCAGTGCGAGATGCAATTTGAATTATCTCCTTTGCACTTCCCCACTGCTCATTCAAAGGTGGCCTATATTATGTCTCTCTTGAACGGAAAGGCCCTAGCCTGGGCATCCCCCATCTGGGAGCGGGAGCCTGCCATGACGTATGACTATTCTCTCTTTCTTCGACAATTCAGGCAAGTATTCGATACGCCTGGTCGTCAAATTACGGCAGATTTTTCTGTCTTCCATATTTCCCAGGGTACTCGTCCTGTCGCCGAGTATGCTTTGGACTTCCGGACCATCGCGGCGGAGACCTCCTGGAATGATGGCTCACTATCAGCAGCCTTTTGGCAGGGTCTGTCGGATGCCATCAAGGACCAGCTGGCCACTATGGAGAGACCCACCAGATTGGAGGATCTAATTGCGGTCTGCATCCGCGTGGACCAGCGGCTACGAGAGAGGAGACTTGAATGCGCTCTTCCTCGTACCAACTCCTCCCAATTTTCCAGCCGCATTCTCGTCCATCACGTCCCCCAACCCATGGATAAGCCGGAACCTATGCAGCTCAGAGGTCATCGTCTATCAGTGTCTGAGAGACAGCGCCGACGAGATGGTGGACTGTGCCATTACTGTGGTCATCCCGGTCATCTGCTGGTAAGCTGTCCTCTGTGACCGGGAAATGCCAGGACCCAATAAGGTATGAGAGGGTCTTGTTGGGTATAATCTCTTCTCCTCTTTCTTCTTCTAAAGTTCTTCCCAATCGTATAATGCTGCCTATTTCTCTGGCCTGGAATAACCCCCTGATCCCCGCCTCTGCATTTATAGATTCTGGGTCTCAGGGGAACTTTATTGATCAGAGTTTTGCCTATAGGAATGGGATTCCCTTTCAATCTAAAGCTGTTCCAGTTGGTCTGGAGGCCATAGATGGGCGTCCACTCCAACTAGCCTTTATTTTTCTGGAGACTTGTTCTCTAACCCTCTCCATGGAGGACTGTCACCAAGAGAAGATTATCTTGGACGTGATCCATACTCCATCGGTAGATGTAATTCTAGGACTCCCCTGGCTGCAACTTCATAACCCACAATTAGATTGGGTTGGTAAGGAGCCCATACGATGGAGCCCCCAGTGCCTTAAGACCTTTCTTCCCCCCAAACGGACGTTAGCCAGAGTGGAATTACCCGCAGAGTATAAAACTTCCCTTCCAACGGTCTACTGGGATCTGGCGGACGTTTTTGATAAGGTCCGTTCTGAAGTGTTACCTCCCCATAGAGACTTTGACTGTCCTATTGAGCTTCTTCCTGGTGATACCTTACCCAAGAGCCGTTCTTACCCCCTATCCATACCTGAGACCAAGGCCATGACCGAGTATATCCAGGATAATTTGAGGAAGGGTTTAATCCGCAATTCTTCATCTCCAGCTGGAGCTTGATTTTTTTTTGTTAAGAAAAAGGATGGTTCCTTGCACCCCTGTATTGACTACACAGGTCTTAACAAAATTATGATCAAGAACCATTACCCCCTGCCACTTATTTCCGAACTCTTCGATCGTTTACAGGGGGCAACAATTTTTTCCAAACTTGATCTCCGCGGAGCCTATATCTTTGTCCGCATCCGTCAGGGCGACGAATGGAAGACCGCCTTTAACACCCGGGAATGACATTATGAATATCTAGTCATGCCTTTTGGCCTGTGCAATGCCCCGTCGGTCTTCCAGGAGTTTGTCAACGAGATCTGCCGTGATCTCCTCGACAGCTTCGTTATCGTATACCTTGCCGATTTCCTTATCTTTTCCAAATCCCTCTCTGACCACATTCAACACACCAAGATAGTCCTGTCCCGCCTTCGGGAGAACAATCTCTATGCTAAACTAGAGAAATGTTCTTTTCATCTTTCTTCCATTCCCTTTCTTGGATATATCATTTCTAGCACTGGCTTCTCTATGGACCCAGTCAAACTCAAGGCTGTCTTAGAATGGCCACAACCCACTTCCCTGAAAGCCATACAGCGATTCTTGGGATTTGCAAATTACTATAATAAAATCATCAAGAATTTTTCTTCTACCGTGACCCCCATAACTGCCCTCACCAAAAAGGGAGCTAACAGAGAAGTCTGGTCTCCTGTAGCTCTCCAAGCTTTCGACTCCCTCAAAAAATCTTTTGCTTCTGCTCCTATTTTGCATCACCCTGATCCCAGGCTTCCCTTTACCCTAGAGGTAGACGCATCCGACGTCGGTGCTGGCGCCATTCTCTCTCAGAGACAGTCCCCACAGGCCAAACTTCATCCCTGTGGGTTCTTTTAAAAAAAATTATTCGGCAGAACGGAACTATGACGTCGGAAACAGAGAGCTCCTGGCTATTAAAGTCGCCCTTCAGGAATGGAGACATCTTCTGGAGGGAACGGAGATCCCCATTTCGATCTTTACTGATCATAAAAACTTACTTTACATTGAGAGTACACGTCGCCTTGGGGCGCGTCAGACTCGATGGTCTCTTTTTTTCCGAGATTTAATTATCTCATATCTTACATTCCTTGTTCATAGAATCAAAAGGCAGACGTACTCTCATGTCAATTCCAGTTTGAAGATAATTCCGAGATTATCTCCGAAACAATTTTACCCTCTAAATATATTGTTTCGGCCAATTCTTTTGATATCCTGGATCAGGTCATGGCAGCACAGACTAATCTCCCGAGGGGCCTTAAGGTGCCGGTCGGCCGTCTGTATGCAGCTCCATGCTTCCTTAAGAAGATTCTTGAGTGGGGTCATTCTTCTAGGTCAGCCAAAACAGAAATAAACTGTGCTCTACTATCTATCTCCTTATAATTGAATACAGTGCAGTGACTAAACCATATATAAATAAAGTAAACCACAATACCATAGTGAATAAGTGATTAAATAATTAAATTATAACATAACCGTGTGGTTGATAAGGGCGTCTGCTGCTATAAACATTAGGGGTGGCTCAGCACCCCACACACTCTAAGAAATGGAAACAAAAAGAAAACAGCGCACAACGCCAAATAGTGAAGTAAGTAATAGAATGTATTACAATGTTAAAGGGGTAATAAATCTGCGTACATCAGATAAAAATAACATGTGCATTTAGTGCATAACACACTGGTTACCACTCTGTAGCTGTAAAACAGGACGGTCTGGCACTCAGCTGTCTCTGCAGGAGCCTCTATGATGGTTCTGGGGCATGGGATCCTTCATGCACTCCTCACACAGCAGGACGCTGCTCACAAGGGGATTCCTTTCAAGCAGCCTGGTAATACTGCAGATTCAGACACTTAGTGGGACCGCTCCTCAACCGGCGATATACTTCCCCAGGGGAATTCCCCTACAGTCCCCCGTCTCTCCTGTGTAGATTTGCTGCTTTTCCCAGCTGCTATGATCTTAGGGCAGTCCAGAGCTGTTGGAATTGCTCTGCAAACACTTCCGCAACTGCAGGGGCTTACACAGCGTGCCACGATGCCGCTCCGTCACGTGGTATAGCGGAGTGACGTCACAGTTCTCGTGGCAATGGAGGAATCAATAGGGAAGAGGAAGGAGAGTCCCTTACAGTCTCTTACCGGCGCAGAGATCGCTCAGTTAGCACAGTGGCAGCCAATATAAGCTGATAGTGATACAAATCCAAAGGATGAATATAGGCAAAATTATGGCATTAATACATCCAACATGTTTCGTAGATCTAACTACTTCTTCAGGGAATAATTTGGCCATTACCCAGAGGTACTGGGAACATGTGATTGTTCATTTGTTAATAAAGTTGTTGTTTTAAAAGTAGAAATAAATCTTCCCTAATACTTTGACCATAGCTCAGATGATTGGTCTAACTCTAATTGTTTGACCAATGAGACATCTCTGAGAGGTATTTAAGACCTCTGGGTAATGGCCAAATTATTCCCTGAAGAAGTAGTTAGATCTACGAAACATGTTGGATGTATTAATGCCATAATTTTGCCTATATTCATCCTTTGGATTTGTATCACTATCAGCTTATATTGGCTGCCACCGTGCTAACTGAGCGATCTCTGCGCCGGTAAGAGACTGTAAGGGACTCTCCTTCCTCCTCCCTATTGATTCCTCCATTGCCACGAGAACTGTGACGTCACTCCGCTATACCACGTGACGGAGTGGCATCGTGGCACGCTGTGTAAGCCCCTGCAGTTGCGGAAGTGTTTGCAGAGCAATTCCAACAGCTCTGGACTGCCCTAAGATCATAGCAGCTGGGAAAAGCAGCAAATCTACACAGGAGAGACGGGGGACTGTAGGGGAATTTCCCTGGGGAAGTATATCGCCGGTTGAGGAGCGGTCCCACTAAGTGTCTGAATCTGCAATATTACCAGGCTGCTTGAAAGGAATCCCCTTGTGAGCAGCGTTCTGCTGTGTGAGGAGTGCATGAAGGATCCCATGCCCCAGAACCATCATAGAGGCTCCTGCAGAGACAGCTGAGTGCCAGACCGTCCTGTTTTACAGCTACAGAGTGGTAACCAGTGTGTTATGCACTAAATGCACATGTTATTTTTATCTGATGTACGCAGATTTATTACCCCTTTAACATTGTAATACATTCTATTACTTACTTCACTATTTGGCGTTGTGCGCTGTTTTCTTTTTGTTTCCATTTCTAGGTCAGCCAGTCATCCGTGGTGGCCAACCATGTTGCAGGACATTTCAGAGTACGTAAAAACTTGTCCAATCTGTGCCCAGGTTAAGACCGCTCGTAAGAAGCCGTACGGCCTTCTACAACCCCTCCCTATACCAGAACGCCCATGGAGTATCTGTCCATGGACTTTCTGGTGGAACTTCCAACCTCTAAAGGGATGAATACCATTTTGGTTGTCGTGGATCGTTTTTCCAAACAGGCCCATTTAATTCTTCTCAAAGGCCTTTCCAATTCCCGTACCCTGGCAGACATTTTTGTTAAGGAAATATTACGCATTCACGGAGTTCCTCTTTCCATCGTATCCGATCGAGGTACACAATTTGTCTCAAAATTTTGGCGAGCTTTCGCTCGCAGGATGGATATCACCCTTCATTTTTCATCCGGGTATCATCCCCAAACTAATGGGCAAACTGAGAGAACGAACCAAACTCTGGAGCAATACCTCCAATGCTTCATCGCAGACAGCCAGGACAATTGGGTAGATTTACTTCCGTGGGCAGTTCTCCCATAACTCTTTAAAGAACAGCTCCACATTGAAATCCCCTTTTTTCATTAATTATGGTTTTCACCCGGGTCAGATGCCCATCACCTCAGTTCCTTCCGGGGTTCCAGCGACCGATGACCGAATCAAGGATCTTCAGGAATCCTGGAAAAGTATCCAAGAGGCTCTGAGAAACGCAACCCATAGACAAAAGGCACAGGCAGATCGTCACTGTCATCAGGCACCAGTCTTCAAACCAGGGGATAAGGTCTGGCTCTCCTCCAAGAACATTAGACTGAAGACTCCAAGCCACAAACTGGTTCCCAGGTTCTTGGGTCCATTCTCAGTAGTAGAACGGATCAATCCTGTGGCATATCATCTGGAACTTCCCCCATCCATGGGGATACCCTCCGTGTTCCACGTGTCACTGCTGAAACCTGTGTCCCAGAGTCCACGGTTCCATAGGACACCGATTGACCCTAGACCAGTCATAGTTCAGGGGCAGGAAGAGTTCAAAATCCAGTCTATTTTGGATTCCAGGAGGATGATGGGTTCGGTACAATACCTGGTTCACTGGAAGTTTGGCCCAGAGGAAAGATCTTGGGTACCCTACCATCAAATACATGCCCCCAGACTGCTGAGACTCTTTCACTCCAAATTTCCCCAAAAGCCATATTGGAGTCGTCCTGAGGCCACTCCTCAAGGGGGGGGGTACTGTAAGGTCCGGGGGAACACCTCTCTCTAAAGGGATTCCCCCCGTGACTTTACTCACCCTCGCTCCAGCTCTGCCTTCTCGCCGCCGCGGGCGGGATCTCCCTTCTCCTCCGCTTCCCGCCGCGGCTACTGATCTCGCGCATGCATGCGCATGGCCGAGGACTTTTACGTCCTCCCTCAGGGGGAGTTCCCGCCCCCAGCTGAGGCCGCGCGCACCTCTCCTGCGCGGCGCACATGCCTGATGCGCGTGCAACGCTCACAAGCTGCACATCTAGCACAGCTGTGGTGAGTTTCTCCCTACCAATCCCTATCTTTCCTGGGACCGCTCCCTCATTACTCCCCCTCTCCCTATTGGTCCTTCCTCCTACTTATACCTTGCTCAGCCATTCATTCTTTGGCTGAGCATAGCTTTGTATGACCTGTGTTAACCACGGTCGTGCCTGCCTCAGTTCCTCTCTATTTGTCTCCTTAGTTATCCCTTGCATACCGAACCGGCCTGGCTGTGGATCCGCTTTGGTCTTCTACCCTTGGTTTGTATCCTGACCTCGTGGACTCCCCGACCCCTTCACCTTGGTTTGCGGATTCCGACCTACCTTCCGGCGCTGGACCCCAGGCTTTCGGTACCACCTATCTTCTGGAACCTCCCTTCTCGTCTGGCGAGTATCTTACTTTATCTTATACTCCCAGACGGTTCCAGACGCCTATTTTCCACTTTCCAGGCATGTCCCCGTAGCTGTGGGTGCAGTTTGTTACCCATCTCACCTCAGTTTCGGGGTCCCTCCTTGTCCGTGGTGAGCACAGCGTACCACTATTTAACTGAAAACATTGTATGTTTGCTGTGCTTATGGGCAATCTGATTGGTCCGTCGGTTTGTCACTCAGCCTCTGGCCAATCAGATTTGTCCGTGGCCCGGCTCTGCCCCCCTCTCATTTGCTCACCTGCCACACTCTCACCCACCGCCAACACAGCTGGGGGGGAAACACACGCACAACCACCCGGCCACTCTCCTCTTCTCCTCACCCCATGGCCTGGCCTGCTGGACCCCCCCCCCCATATCACCCAAAGCTCATCTCCCCCAAAGCTCACCCCCTAACACCAGCAGCTCACCTACCTGCTACCTTCCCTCATGCCGCCCTTAACCCTTCTTGGCCGCGGGGGTAGAGGGGGGAGAGCGGCCCGGCCCGGCTGAGTGCTCACCTCCCCGCTACCTTCCCCTCGGCATGCCTCCCCCTCAACATGCCCCGCTTCACCCTCCGCTGCTCCGCCATCACCTCCTTCCATGCGCAGCGTGACATGCCAGCGGAAGGGGGGGGGGACAGGGCAGTGTCGACCGCGCGGAACATGCCCTTCCCTCCGGTCCACTTGGTGTGGTGCAGGAGATGGGCGCGGGGGGGGGGAGCCGCCTGTTCGGATTGGTGCCCGTTCCACTTTCCATCCCGTGTCCTCCTGTCCACTGTTTGTGTATGTGTGTGTGTGAGACAATGTGTGTGAGACACTGTGTGTGTGACACTGTGTGTGTGTGTGTGTGTGACACTGTATGTGTGTGTGTGTGTGTCACTGTGTGTGTGTGTGACACTGTGTGTGTGTGTGTGACGTTGCGTGTGTGTGACACTGTGTGTGTGTGACACTGTGTGTGTGATACTGTGTGTGTGTGTGAGACACTGTGTGTGTGGGACACTGTGTGCGTGTGTGTGTGTGTGTCACTGTTTGTGTGACAGTGTGTGTGTGTGTGTGTGTGTGTGTGTGTGTGTGTGTGTGTGTGTGTGTGTGTGTGTGTGTGTGTGTGTGTGTGTGTGTGTGTGTGTGTGTGTGTGACATTGTGTGTGTGTGTGACACTGTGTGTGTGTGTGACAGTGTGTGTGACAGTGTGTGTGTGTGTGTGTGTGTGTGTGTGTGTGTGTGTGTGTGTGTGTGTGTGTGTGTGTGTGTGTGTGTGTGTGTGTGTGTGTGTGTGTGTGTGTGTGTGTGTGTGTGTGTGTGTGTGTGTGACACTGTGTGTGTGTGTGTGTGTGTGTGTGTGTGTGTGTGTGTGTGTGTGTGTGTGTGTGTGTGTGTGTGTGTGTGTGTGTGTGTGTGTGTGTGTGTGTGTGTGTGACACTGTAGGGGGGGAGGACAGGAGCGTGTGTGTGTGTGTGTGTGTGCGTGCGTGTGTGTGTGTGTGTGTGTGTGTGTGTGTGTGTGTGTGTGTGTGTGTGTGTGTGTGTGTGTGTGTGTGTGTGTGTGTGTGTGTGTGTGTGTGTGTGTGTGTAACACTGTGTGTGTGTGTGTGTGTGACACTGTGTGTGTGTGTGTGTGACACTGTGTGTGTGTGTGTGTGTGTGTGTGTGTGTGTGTGTGTGTGTGTGTGACACTGTGTGTGTGTGTGTGTGTGTGTGTGACACTGTGTGTGTGTGACACTGTAGGGAGGGAGGACAGGAGCTGCACATGGGGGGGGGGACGACCGGAGCTGCACATGGCGGGGGGGGACATTACCTGTCAACCTGTGATTGGGACAAGGTAATTGTTCACCAACAACTGAAGTGCCATGTTAGGAATGGGGTCCTGCATCTATATAATTGCTTGCACCCCTCTTTCTCTAACTTTGTCATTGGTGCCAACGTGTACCAAGACCGCCGGGTCAATCCCAGCCCCCCCCCCCAACAATCTGTCTACCCGATCTGCAATGTACCGAACCCGAGCACCCGGGAGACAACAAACTGTTTGGTTCATGCGGTCATGGCAACAGATTGCAATATCTACCTTCCTAATAATGGAGTCTCCTACCACCACAATCTTTCTTTGTATCTGAGCATCCTGAGTCCCCACTGTGCTGGAGGAACTATTCCCCTGGCTGCTAGAGGAATTAGTCTCCCCCAGCCTTTACATTTCTGCCCCGACATTCCCAATATCTTCACTCAACATGGCAAATCTATTGGGATGTGTCAGCTCAGAAACGACCTGCCTCTCCCTATACCTGCTTCCCTTTCTAACTGTCACCCAGCTACATACCTGCACCTCGCTATCAGCGCCAGGTTTGTCCTGTGTTGTTTTGTTAACATCTTTTTGTTGTTGTCAGTTTGCAACTGTTGAGTGCGGTTGTGTTTAAATTTGTTTTCTGTTATTTGTGAGTGCTATCGGTATGGCCGAGAGGCGTGTGAGGAGTGATGCTGGTGTGAGTGGTACTGGTAGTCATGTGAGTATGCGCCTGAGTGAACGTGGGAGTCAGGGGAGTGATGGTGGTGTCAGTGGTGTTGTTGGTGTGAGTGCTAGTGTTGTTGTTGTGAGTGCTAGTGGTGTTGTTGTGAGTGATAGTGGTGTTGTTGTGAGTGCTAGTGGTGTTGGTGTGAGTGCTAGTGGTATTGGTGTGAGTGCGAGTGGTGTTGGTGTGAGTGCTAGTGGTGTTGGTGTGAGTGCGAGTGCTGGTGGTGGTGGGGTGTCTGGTGGTGGTGGGGTGTCTGTGGTGGTTGGGTGTCTGGTGATGGTGGGGTGTCTGGTGGTGGTGGGGTGTCTGGTGGTGCAGCACTTTTAGAGGCTCTTCCATTGAAGAAGGAGAGTCCAACCAGCAGCAGCCAAGCTCTGTGGCTGGACGTGGTTGGAAGAAACGTGTGGAGTGGCCACGTAATCCAATTTTCAATGATGAGGAAAACAGAGTTCATGTGACAGGGATTTTGGAGCACTATGACCATCTCTATGGCCATTTAGTAGGTAAGTCAATCTTTGCATTGATTGTTCAAAAACTTTTTTTCGTATCTGATGTCACATGTGTTCATTTACATCTAATAATCTTTAATATCTATCAATGATAGTGGATTGTTACACATTATCCTTGATTGTTTACACCGAACATATGAATCCCTAAAATGTGATTTTGTATGTTAATTGAACATTCATGCAAGCTTCCTTAGCTTTGTATGTTTCCACATAATTGTAATAGTCACGTGCCACACATATTGAACCTAAACCAGCATGTTATCAATCTCTTTCAACAGTTAGCAGAATTATTTGTTATTCGTCATTAACTTACCATAATTGTTATGTATTTAAAGGACGGACAAGTTCAGCCGTGAAGAAATAAATTTGGGAGCAGATTAGATGGTCTGTGTCTGCATGTGGGAATAGAGTCAGGACCCACACGAATTGTAGGAAGAGATTTGATGATGTGAAGGCCAATATTAAAAAAAAAATCCAAGCACAACGGATGCATGCTTGTGCCACTGGAGGCGGTCCGCCAGCACCAGCTCTAACGCTAACTCCATTGGAGGAGCAGGTGCATGAGAAATTTGTGCCGGTCGTCATGGAGGGTTTGCCTGGGGACCGAGATATCGGTATTTTCGAACATCCATTCCCACCAGGTGAAAAATCTTACTGTACTACACGTGTCGTATCAAAATGTTAATAACAATTGTCCCCCCAAAATTTCCTAAATAAACCAAATATAAACATATATATATATATATATATGGGAAAAGGGGGAAACAACATCGCAAATACTGCTAACTATACAATGTGTTTTAGGCAAAAATATATTGGGGGTATAGGTTTGCTGGTTACTCTGAAATGAAATGAAGAGAAACAAAATATAGTGAAGTACGTTTAGTAAAGATATATGCGCAAAGGTAGATCGCTACTTACAAAGCAGCAGATGTAAACAAGCATATAGGATATTATAAGCCTCTCCGTCCTGCTGCCTGGAGTTGTGATGTATCTTTCCTCCACGTGGAACGCCGGAATCCACCGTGCCTGTTCACCTCTGGCTGCAGCTCATCTCCTTGCTTCCTGGTTGTTCCTCCGATCTCGTGAGACTAGCCCGCTGATGTCACCAGGAAGCAAGGAGACGAGCTGCAGCCAGAGGAGAACAGCACGGTGGATTCCGGCGTTCCACGTGGAGGAGAGATACATCACAACTCCAGGCAGCAGGACGGAGAGGATTATAATATCCTATATGCTTGTTTACATCTGCTACTTTGTAAGTAGCGATCTACCTTTGCGGATATATCTTTACTAAACGTACTTCACTATATTTTGTTTCTCTTCATTTCATTTCAGAGTAATCAGCAAACCTATACCCCCAATCTATTTTTGCCTAAAACACATTGTCTAGTTAGCAGTATTTGCGCCGTTGTTTCCCCCTTTTCCCCTATATATATATGCTATTATGTGTAGCTTAACTTCAGGCAGCAACTGTTACTAATTTCTGGTTTTAATTATATCAATTTGCACACTTAGTATTTTACAGTATATATATATATATATATATATATATATATATATATATATATATATATATATATATATATATATATATATATATATATATATATACAGTGTTCGACAAACCTATACATTTGCTCGCCCCAGGTGAGTGGATTTAACCCCCGGGCGAGTAAATATTGGCCCAAGCAGCACACGTTTGGTACTAGGTGGCGAGTAGATTTTTTTGTGTGGCGAGTAGATATTTTGGTGATTTGTCAACCACTGTGTGTGTATATATATATATGTGTGTGTGTGTGTGTGTGTGTATGCTCAATTGCATGTATTGGGTCTGCAATCCTGCCTTACACCATTATGAGCCAGCACACAGCACTTGAACTGCAGGAAGGGATAATGTGTAATGATATGCAAATGAGCACACAGTGCCACCTTTTACTTTCGAAACCATTCAACATGTTTCCCCTATAGGTTTAAGCTTGCAGTATGGTCACAGCTTGGAGCACACCCAGGGTTAACATGCATACCCAGTAAACACACCCGCAGTCAGCCGTTGTCACATTAATGGGTGTCATCACTTTGTTCTTGGTTATAGTTTGAATGGTAAAACAAAATCCATAATTAACTATTTGATTTATTTCTCTATCTATATCTATAGATAGAATATATATATATTTGTGTATCTATGTAACGCCTCTAAACAGGGCCTTACTGCATAATAATGTCCTGCCTGTAATATTGTTAAGTCAAAGGCGAATACTAGGAATTTTCATACAGACATACCATTATTGGTCAATAATGCTCTGTTCTGTGTTGATGTTGCATCATGTGAGCAGAAATACGAACATGTACCATATAAATTAAATAGTGTTAATATATAGCTACCTATATATTGTAAGTACGCTGATGTACCTGTGTGTGATAAAAACTTAAACAAATATCTAATCATAGTAGAGAGGTGAACAGGGGGGCTGAAGAGGGGGGTCAGGGAGTCATGGTGGGGTGAAGTGTTGGGGGAGGGGGTAGAAGGTGTCAATGGGAAGATAAGTTCATGACAGTCATTTGAAATGCGAATTGTATGACAACTTTAAACAAACTTTAGACGAAATATGACAAAGTTGCTTTGTCATGAGTGTTTTAAATAACTATTGTAACCTTACTGATACGCCACCTTCTCACACCAGTAGCATCTGTGAGCGAGAGACTGCATGTGGTGCTGAGTGTCACCAACATGCAGCGCTACCCCTGCATCTCCTAAATGTTCATACTGATTTCTAAGAAATATCGTACAATGTGAAACAATTATGTGCTTGTAACAGGGGAGTAATCCCTGTTCAATTAATGTGCCTTTAATCTAGCAGTGTGGTGGTTAACTGCTGGTAGTCAATTAATAAACACCACCTGCCTGATCTAGATTGCTTACAAAAGTCTGTCTGTTGAGACAGGAAGTGACTCCTTAGCTCTGAATGAGAGCTGACCTTTGGAGAGACAGAGCAGTGTTCTTGAGTCTCCCAGGAGAGACAGACCAAGAGAACACACATCTCTGTAGCTGACCGGTCTTGAGCTCTGCCCAGCATAGCTGATTGCAAGACACCAAATAAGACTTCTAAACCCGGATGCTGATTTTCTGTGCACGTACGGGTGCGGTTCCAGGAGAGCAGAGAAGCTTACTCTACAGCAGCTAACAGATAAGATTTTCATTATTAAGAGACTGCTTATATCTGCTTATTTCATGCTGTATGTTTTGGGGCTGCGAGACATGCTTTACTAAGGGAGATGTGAATTAATTGCATAGGATTTCACTAGAAATACTCCCAAGTGAATAGAAGCTTTGTTCCCCCCCTGTGTTTGGATGATTTCCTGATGAAAAGGAAAAGGCACAATAAAGCCTTATTATAATTTCACCTTATAAAAGCCTCCAATTGTGTACCTCTGTGAACGTCCGTCTACATATGGTGTCTGAAGTGGGACAAGAGGTGTCTTTGAAGTTAAAAAGGACCGGAGATTTTTATGTGAAATTTTTTTGTTATGCTTTTTGCCTACAAACAGTCTGAGAAAAAAACCTCATGCAGCAGAGATCAGAGTTAAAGTGATAAACACCACTGAAACCACACTGCACTGAAACTTACAAAACTACAGATGGACACTTTGCCCCAATACCTAGAGGAGAGAGACTGCTTAAGTAGCTAAACCTTATTTTGCCTATCACAAAGTGTCATTGAAATAGGGGTGTTGCCTTTCAGCCATAGTTAGGGTTCAAGAAGTGAGTCAGCCCTTAAAAAGGGATAGGTGTTTGTTGTTTTCAAAAGTTTCGCTGAAGCAGTGAATACAGATGGTGACCCACGAGTGGTACTGATTTTGCAAATAAAGGTTGCCACACCGGATAGGACTACCAGCTGTGAATGGAGTATATGCAGAAAAGTGTGAAAATTGATACAAGACTGTGCTGAAGCAGGGGAATTTTTAGCAAACAAATGCTGAGAGTAAAATTGCCCTATAAAGGAAAAGGTTTTTCAAAGCCAATTGCTGAGTGTTGAGTCCACTGCAAAGAATGTTTTTTTTTCTGCAAGTAAAAAAAGTATGCCTATTATCTTGGGAGCAAAAAAAACACCCAAAGTGTGAAGTGTGAATCCCGTAATACCCAAAGATGAGACTGAAAATTACTGAACTCAGGCAGAAAACCAAATTCTGTTGCTGAAGCGGAGGGATTGAACCTAGCAAGTAAATGGTGTATAGCATATAGACTTTTTTTACCTAGCAACTGCACATCTTGTATACCTGCTGATATTGAAGAAAAAAAAATTACCCAAGAAAGACAAGTCTACAGAGATGCCTGTGAGAGCTACGACCTCTACAAGCAAAATATATGCCCATCTGTAGAACTACCACAATTGGGGGTTCTAGCAAATACAGTGGCAACAGCTGCAATAGTGCCTCCTGAGGTCAGGAAGAAAATTACACCTGATAGCCTAAAAATGGAGGACAAGATGCAGCGTTCCTGTAATGAACCCTACCCCACGGAAGAGTGACCCTTCCAGTCCAATAAAGAGGAAGACATCTCTTACGGGGAACCCGAACCGAGTCACACCCACAAAACACCCCAAGAATGGTGGGGGTGCCTGAACTCGGCACGAACAGAAAAGACCGCTCCCTTTGACGAATATGATCAGCAGGAGAAAGAGCGGGAGCAGCATATCACCCAATATTTCTGTCAGCTAAAGCAACTGCAAGAAAAGCCTGGAGTATATAATGAAGCCGCTAAAATTTCAAATGAAGATGGAGACCCCAATATCCCTGAAGGGACGGTGTCATCCAAATCAAATAGGCGGAAAAAGAAAAGCAGTTCTTCACTTACCGTAGAAAGAATTGACATGTCCGCAGATCCTGTTGAGGAAAAGGGGGACCGAGTTGCCCTGCGGCCTAGAGAAAATGGAGAATTCGTCCCGCGGTTAACCGAATATCCAGAGGGCCCAAGGCAGAAGTCATGTACCCCAAAGAAGTGTCTGTCCGGTGCCAACAGTGAGGAACCCTCAACCAGTCATCCCAGGGAAGCGGAGACGGAACCAGTGAGTGACGATCCCTTGACGAGCTCTGAAGACGTCCTGAAAATTGCCAGGCATGACTGTGATCTGCTCTGTGAAGAATTGGAAAGGGAGAGAAAAAATAATGCTGAGCTACAGAAGACTGTGCTCGCAATTTACTCTGCGGCCAAGACCGAATTGGAGGATCTCAAGACTGAGCTAGATACTGCAAAGGCTACTATTTCCGCCATGGATGAAAAGCAGAGCCAATCGGATAAAATGGTGGCTACGCTAAAGCGGAAGTATGAGGAGGCACTGAAGCAGATGACAGTCTTCCAGCAAGAGGTTCACACTCTTCGTATAGAGCTGGATGCCTCACATCATGAGACCAACAGCTGCCGCACAGACCTGGAAGTTTACAGAAAGGAACTACACAGTCTCACTGAGGAGCTGGACATTGCTAAAGAAACTACTGTCAATCTTGATACAGATCTCAAAGTCTCTCAGAAGGAGCTTCAGACCCTCAACCTAGAGAAGGAAGTCTCACGCCAGGAGAGTGTCATTCTCAAAGCAGCTGTGCGTAAATGGAAGGAGGACTGCAAAGAAGCCCTGAAGAATATAGAGACTGAAAAAAGAGAAAATTCAAGATTAAAAAGAGAAAACTTAAAACTGAAAGAAGAAAATTTTCAGTTGACAGAAGAAGTCAAGGAAAAGTTTGAAGCAGAGCACCGACTGCAGATCCAACTGCAAGGTCTGCGTACACACCTCCAGTATGTTGAGGAGAAGCAGCAAACGCTGCAGGAAGAAAAGATGCAGGCTGCTAAAGAAATTCAAGTGCTGCAGGAACGTCTGATGACCCAATATGTCCCCGCAAAGCAGCATGAGAAACTGAAGGCTACCCTGAGCATCACCAAAGCAACGCTAAAAGCCAAGCTTAGAACCCAGGTGACGCGGCACAAAAGGGAGCACAAGAAGGTCCAGAAACTGAAACAATTAACTGTGGCCCAAGCAAAGAAGTTCATAGGTCTCCACAATGCAATTACAATGTGGAGGCAGGCTCAGAGAAAGCAAAGCATGCAGATAAATTCCCTGAGAAGAGACTTGCAAGACGCACTCAAGAAACAGGGATCTCTCGCGGATAAGATTACAGTCCTACAAGGACAAGTATTTACCCTGACTAAGCGTCAGTATCCCACAGCTTCAAAAACCCATGAAGACAAGGGTACAGTGAGAGCTGGGAATACTGCTCATCTGAAAGACAAGGTTGCAAAATTTGAACCACCTAAACAAGCACTAGCAAAACTTTCAGCCACCCAGCAGGCAACAAAAGAAGGTACACGTGCTGAATTAAAACCAGAAGAATCCTTAGCGGATGAATCTGAGAAAATGGGACATTCTCTGGAAGTGGGTGTGGAATTGCAACTTAATCTAAAAGGGGCCTAACTAGCAACCCCATTAAGTGGGAAAAAGGCGGTTTTTAAATGCTCTGCAACTGCTGCCATACAGTATGCCTACAATAAGACGAGCACCCGACGCAAAGGAAATCTCATGACCGCGCACGTAGAAAAAATACTATACTTGGAGAAAGTCCTCCTCGAGCGAAGGAGAGGTGCTGATCTCAAACACCTTCAGGAGGAGACACGAATAAACTGGAGAAAAGGCTCCAATCCCAACAGGACTGAGGGTGACCAGGAAGGCGCGAGCTCCCCCCCTCACCTAGAATTATTTCTATGTAAGGTACCAAATAAAGAGAGGACACAGTCTGGAGGTAAAATGGAGGTAAAATGGCCGCGGCTTTGTTTATTAATAATAAACATAATCATAACTGAGGTAGTGTGCTGCCCGTCTGCGCCAGAAAGTGCTCGGTGCTGGGCAATGCAAGAGGGGGCACCCGGAAGTACGTCCCGGTGACCTGCCCCCTCGCTTCAACCTGATTTACCAGCCCCGAGCCCCCTCTGGCAGGACAAGCACCTACCCCCCCCCCAACTGCCGCCGCGACAAAAGCAAATTGGCCCCGCAATAACCGCTCCGTCCGGATCTTTCCTTGTGTATGCCGATTTATTTTCGCTTCCTGCAACATAAAGAATTGTTAACCTGCCAAGCAACTATAGATCCTGCGTTAAACTAAGGATGGGTGGGTGTGTGGAAATCCTTAGCCAGCCAGGAGCAAGAGGCCGGACCTCCCTCCTGGCTGCTGGCTATATCCCTGCAGCCCCTCCCCCGGCCGCTCTTGCGGCCAATCCGGTTCGGGGAGGCCGAGCCCCCCGGTCACCTGCTGTGCCGCCCATTCAGGCTAGGCCCGCTTCATGACCAGGGAGGCGCGAGCTCCCCCCCTCACCTAGAATTATTTCTATGTAAGGTACCAAATAAAGAGAGGACACAGTCTGGAGGTAAAATGGCCGTGGCTTTGTTTATTAATAATAAACATAATCATAACTGAGGTAGCGTGCTGCCCGTCCGCGCCAGAAAGTGCTCGGTGCTGGGCAACGCAAGAGGGGGCACCCGGAAGTACGTCCCGGTGACCTGCCCCCTTGCTTCAACCTGCTTTACCAGCCCTGAGCCCCCTCTGGCAGGACAAGCACCTACCCCCCCCCCAACTGCCGCCACCGATGGGCCTGTTTAACCACCCCTTAAATCAGGCCCGTACCGCCATACCCTCACTCGCTGCCTCCCGACCCCTTCTGCCCAAACTCGGCTGCCGCTTTATTGGGGTGCCTTTCCTGCCGAGGCGCCATATTCTTTACCGAAATTGGCGTTCGCGCCCTCCCCCTTCACCCCTTTACTGTCCTTCTTATAACATTTGGACTTGGGGTGCTGGCCCCCGCACCCGGCGCAGCTATGCTGGAAATGACAATTAGGGAATCTGCATTTTGACTCGTTAAAACCCCAGCATATGCCCGACTGTTTACCGACTGCGCGTCCCCTTCCTGCTGGCCGCGCGAACCAATCCGAACCCTCCTGTGAATTGTTACCGCCAGTGTCCCCTTGCGCTTTTTTTTTTTTTTTTTTTTTGAGACCAACTGCCACCTTACGTTCGCTTGCCCTCCAGGCTGCGTCCCCTTCCCCATGGCCTCTCCCATGACAGGCTGTGACTTTTCCCCCAGTCACCACTGACTTACCCTTTTGCTTCCCTGTAAGCAACCTGACCGGATGTCATTCTCCGCCGCTAGGACCGCCTTCGTCGCTTGATGACGGCCATGCCCCGGCGCTCGTGGCCTCCCGGTCCACTTGAGCATCCTCCCGGCTGCTCGACCCTCCTTGGTTGCTTCCAGGCCCCTGCATCAATGCCCGCACTTGCTGGTGCAGCCACCCCTCGTCGTGTTCCTGTGCCTCCGCCAAGATCCGCATCATACTGGCCTGTAAAGACATTCCCAAAAGCCCTGCGTGCCGGTGCCTTGCCTTCCTGCGCAACTGCTGTAATAACAAAATTACACGTTACCCCTTGCCTAACCATTTTTTTTTTTTTTTATATGTATATACCCACTGCCGACACACTTTATTGCGCATCGGCCAGATCCGCAAGCCGGGAGATTTCCCGGCTTGCTAGTGGCCGCCCCTCGGCATGCCGCGCGTCATAGACGCGCGGTCACGCGTCTTCGGGAGCCTGCGCCCCCTGCACGCGCGTCCAGGGCTCCCCGAGGGAGCCCTGGTGTTCCGCGATCGCGGGACGGCGGCAGGGGGTTCCGGGGGACCCGGCGGACCCGGCGTACCCGGCGGACCCGGCAGCGGTAGGGAGAGCGCCCCGATCGGAGGGCGCTCTTCCGCTGCTTCGGCGCGCGCCCGTCACTCTCGGGCGCGCGCCAGGCTACTGCTGCGGCCAAGAACGGGCAAATGCTCGAATAAACTTGGCCGCAGCAGTATGTCTATATCCTACGTGCCTTCCGGTGTTAAAGAACCATGAAATATCGTATGGTGAACTGTTTAACATTGACAACATAACGGTGAACTATTTAATATTGGCAACCTGATCGATTGATTTACGTACCGTATATAACCATATGCATAACCCCACTGGTTCCTATACTATTAACGCCTGGTGGCTTTCCTGCATCCCCTGAAATAGCCTTTTTTTTATTTTTATTTATTTAATGACATGCTCTCTAGCCCCCGCGCGTCTGGCGAATACTTTTGCCCTAAGCAATTGGCCGCCCCCCAATCCCAGTGCGTGTGGTACTATTCTTAAGACCTGTACGTGCCCCCCCCCCAACCAAAGGCATGCATACTTCTGTCCCCAAACCCAAACAATCTTTATTGGCAACCCAGCACTGCACAATTCATTAATGGAGAGGGGGGGGGCGAAATAAAGCATCTGACCCCAAACACCGCCAATCTTTATTGCTGGTCGTTAAAGGAGAGGGGGGGGCTGCCACGTGCTCGCCCCCCCTCCTCCCCCCAAGGTATCCACCTTTCCTCCAGCGCCGCGCTGTACGTTCCTTGTGCCCCTTGCTGGGCCCGTTGGACCCCCCCATGTTTCCCCCGTCCCCACCCCCTGTTGCTGGGGGGGGGGGGGAACCGCGCGACTAAAGGGTGATTGCTGCCCAGGCCGCCCCGGGACAGCTGCCCGAACTCGCGGGAGCACCACGTGACCCCAAGGACTCCCTCCCTCGCCCGGCCCCCCTTGTCCCGCTCCCCCCGTGTACCCACTACCCCTAGCGGACGCGGCGCCACATGGGAGCGGAAACCCGCGGGAGCAGAAACCCGGCGCCTCTCCTCGTACACCCGCACCCCCCTGACCGCGCTCACCCCGCGTCACCGCTACCCTTAGCGGGACACGGCGCCCCGCCGCGTGAGCCCCGAGGAAGAGGCTGCTTCCTCCCCGCCCCCCCTCGTACAATCCCTCTTCTCCCGCGCCATGACCCGCCCCCTGCGCATATCCCGCGCGGCCTCCTCCTGCCCGGTCAATTCCTTGCACCCATTCCCCTGATGCTGAGGCCGCGCGGGGGACCCGCGCTGGACACTTCCCTTGCCCCACGTGTTCCGTGCAGATGGAGAATGGGGACAGGCAGCTGCGCCTCGGTGTCCCTCTCCTCCCTGCGTCCTGCCTCCCCCCTCGCCGCCGATTCGATAATCGCGGCTATACCGGAGGCCTGCGAGGGACCTGCCCCCCGCGCTTGCCTCTTCCTCCCGTGCGATCGGACGCCACGTGGGAGCAGGAGTCCCGGCCTCCCTCCTGCGGGAACAGCTGCCCAAACCCTCGCGGGAGCGCCGGGAGAAGAAGGATGCTCCAACCGCTGTTCCTCCCCTCTTGATCGCACCGCAGAGTCCCCCTGCATACCCCTCCTCCCCCCCCCTCGCCGCCCGTTAGCGCAGCGTGGCAATCGTGGGGGGGGGGGAGTCCCTGGGGATCGAGTGATCCCTGAAGTGGCCTGTGCCGTCCCTGACCTGCGCCGCGAGGGGGGGGGCGGGGTGCGTGGCCGCCCATCCAGCACGCTCCGGGTGAGTAGCGAGACCCCTTAGACCCGGCGCCCTCCCTGGCAAACCCCGCACGCAACCTCCTTCCCTTGCGCTGAGGCCCCCTGCCCGCCTGCTCCGTGGAGAACCGGCTGGCGCAGCTTAGCACTGACCTCCCCAGCCCCATGCTGCGCGCCGCAGCTGGAGGATGGGGATGGGCAGATGCACCACGGGTTCCCTCTCCTCCCTGCATCCCGCCTCCCCCCTCACCGCCGATTCAAAAATCGCGGCTATACAGGAGGGGGGAGTGCCCAGGATTGACCCCCCTTTCGGGGGTCTTACCTTACTGTAGTTTGCTGGGGAGTAGAGGGACGTCCAAATCCTTAGCTAGCCAGGAGCAAGAGGCCGGACCTCCCTCCTGGCTGCTGGCTATATCCCTGCAGCCCCTCCGCTGGCCGCTCTTGCGGCCAATCCGGTTCGGGGAGGCCGAGCCCCCCGGTCACCTGCTGTGCCGCCCATTCAGGCTAGGCCCGCTTCATTCTCTTCCTCCATCCACTCTCATTCAAGTCACTGAGATATCTTGAATGAGAGTGGAAGGATGGGCTTTGGCCGTGGCAAAACATCCCTTCATACATATCTGCATTAACATAGTATTTATGTTGTACGCTTAAAATAAGATGTATATTCATCATGTTAACATGTACATTTGTGTTAAGATGGATCATCTACAAATGGAGCTAAGCATATCATTGTTATCTCGTGAAATAATGGTGATAGTTAACATCAGTACTCCCACTACAGATACTGTCATGTGTACCTAATTCACATAATTTAAGCTTGTGATGATTTTCTTCTATATAGTTGCGCCGCCATCTCCTGGGTCAACTGGGCCAGCTCTGCCACAACACGTGTCCCCACCTGCATCCTCAGTGTCATCAGCAGGAATGGAAGGTGACTGTCTGACGTACACACAATATAATATGTACATTTCCATGGCAAATTACATTGTTTACAAGATGTGACTTTCACATGTGATGAACTTCTGAATAGTTAATGAATGAAACTGAGGAGCTGTACGGTTTCATTAGACAACATGTATTGTGTGCGTTTTGAAGTACCAAGTAACAACAATCTTCCATTCACTAATCATTCACACTGACTCGAGACGTTTGTAACGGTGGGCAAATGAGTAAATCATTTATTGTAAAAACATTTTATATAATATGTCAACATGTAATGTGTTACACTATGAGAACAACTATCATTATTGCATGAACCAATGTTAATGTTCCATGTAAGTTGATCATTTATTTTTTACTTTTTACAACTAGATCTTGCCGCTCAGGGACAAATTGACTCAAGTGACCATGAAGTTGTTTTCACTCCTGGATTAACACAGCATTCAAGTCCTCCTGCTTGTGACACTTTCTCTGCAATTGCAGCTTCTGAAGAACCAATATTAGGTGAAGAAAATCGTCGCCATTCTGAAATGAAAGGATGATGTCACTGCATGAAAGGATGATAGCAGAAATGACACACAAAAAATGTAATCATACAAATTCCTAAAGAACTCCAAAATCTCAACAACACATTACAAGCACTAGTTCTGAATGTAAGCCAAGCCAATCAGTTTAGGAGTACAGCAAGAGAGCACAAATTCCAATTTAACCCATCAGAGGATGGATATTTCCGTGGTGCTAACTTTTCTCCCGACCCATCAGTTCTTTATTCACCACTTCAGGCTGTTTCAGGTACACTTGGAGTAACTTTTGTGCAGGTCCCTGTCAACATAGAAGCGTTGCCATCATCTGTTCCAAATATTTAACCGACACCTGCAAATGAGACACGCAAAAGAAAGATTGGTGAACAATTACAAATAACCAGCTTTTAGAAGAAAAAAAAGCCACACACACAAGAAAATGCTCCAACAGTGTTTCAATGTATCACAAGTGCTGAACCAGTGCCACAGGCCACAACAAGTGCCCCCGCACTGCCAGAGGCCACAACAAGTGCCCCATAATTGCCAAAGGCCCCCACAAGTGCCCCCAAACTGCCACAGGCCACAACAAGTGCCCCCAAACTGCCACAGGCCACAACAAGTGCCCCCGAACTGCCACAGGCCACAACAAGTGCCCCCGAACTGCCACAAGCCAGAACAAGTGCCCCTGAACTGCCACAGGCCACAACACATGCAACTGTTAGGCCGAGAGAGGAGAAGGCACAGGGAGAAGGCGATCACAACAGCCAACAACCAGGCCTGTGACTCGCTCTCAAAAGGCAAAACATAAATAAATAACAACAAAATTCACTAAATTGTTTTGTGTTGTTGTGGTGTTTAATGCATACTCATTCATGCATAGTGTATGTATAATCATGTAGAGATGGTTGCAAAGATGAAAGTATGTCCTTTCAGACATATGAATGTTTACAAATGCTCCTTCACTGAATTAGGTAAGGCATGTTTGCTAATATATTATACACAATTATTCATTTGTTGCATAGTGAAAAGACATTATGCCATACAGTGCATGTTAATGGACTATGAAATTCACTTAGCTCTTGTTAAGTATGCTAACATTCACCTTCAGTATTCGAAAGTTTAGTGTCATGCTATGACACTATTATTTCAATACAACATCAGTAAATTTCCCAAATCACATGACCTAGTGTTTCATGTAATGTGTAAATTACTATTGAACCTGTACAAAAACTCCTTTGAATAATCAGAATTTATACTTCATCATGTTGACATGTAATCATGTATCAAATACTTGCTACACAAACACTATCTAAGTGTCTCTCAATATATCTATACACACACTCTCTCTCAATTTATGTATATTTTTCTCTCTCTCTTTGTGTGTGTGTGCGTGCGTGCGTATATATATATATATATATATATATATATATATATATATATATATATATATATATATATATATATATATATATATATATATATATATATGCGTGTATAGATATATGTATATGTATATGTATATGTATGTATATATATATATATATATATATATATATATATATATATATATATATATATATATATATATATACATATATGTTTATGTATATACAGTGGCGACACACTTTATTCTAACTCGGCTAGCTCCGCGAATATCAGATTATCCCGGTTATCTGCGGTTTTGTGTCGTTTTCGCCCGGGATGTATTGCGTTATTTTCGCGGCTGTGATTTAAACATTTTATTCCCGCTGTCTGCAATACTGCAATGCCATGTAAAAACTCATGGGGGCATTTGCGAGCTGTTGTCTTTGAAGCCGAGAAGCCGTCCCCTGAAATTCATGAATTGTAGTGCAGTATATATATATATATATATATATATATATATAGAAACCCTGTCTTCCCATAAGAAAAGGCACAAAAGCAGCAACACTCAGATAAAGCAAAAAGACATGTATTAGCAGTTACAAAACAGCACACTATAAACCCAACGTTTCGGTCCTAGGCAGGACCTTCCTCAGGACCGAAACGTTGGGTTTATAGTGTGCTGTTTTGTAACTGCTAATACATGTCTTTTTGCTTTATCTGAGTGTTGCTGCTTTTGTGCCTTTTCTTATGGGAAGACAGGGTTTCTATATTGATTTCTATGGAGCATGCACCTTGACTTTACATTTGTTGCTTGGAGTGCTGGCTGCTGCTTTTTGTTATATATATATATATATATATATATATATATATATATATATATATATATATATATATATATATATATATATATATACTGTATAACAACAACCCCTATAACCCATAACATACACATACAGTACTGTATATGCACATCAATGATACTATAGGCCGTCCCCTGGCGAGATGTGTTTGCAGCAGAGAGAGATCCGCTGCTCTCTCTGCGCAAACATCGGCACATTAAAAATTATTTAAAATACATTTTTATTCATAGTGTAGATGTGCAGGGGGTCTGCGGAGCTGAACCGCGTTGGTTTCTGGTCCGGGGACCCCCTGCTTCCCGCGATACAGGCCCCTTTATGAGGTGCCGGTATCCCTCTGCATGTGAAGGTCCCGATCACGTGACCGCGGAATGTAAACAATGCAGAGGGATACCGGCACCCCCTAAAGGGGCCTGTATCTCGGGAAGCAGGGGGTCCCCGGACCTAAAACCAAAGCGGGTCAGCTCCGGAGAACCTCTGCACATCTACAGTATGAATAAAACACATATATAAATAAACATTCATTCCTTACCTTTGCGGCTATGTGCTATGGTAACGAAGCAGCATGAATGTATTTTTAATAATATTGTATAGT
Organism: Ascaphus truei; assembly: GCF_040206685.1. Lineage (NCBI taxonomy): Eukaryota > Metazoa > Chordata > Amphibia > Anura > Ascaphidae > Ascaphus > Ascaphus truei. Next base: position 279,319,062 of record NC_134485.1, read on the forward strand.
GAGCAGGGGGTCCCCTGAGCCACAAATCAGTGCGGTTAAGCTCAGGAGACCCCCTGCTCCTGCACAATATTATTAAAATACAGAAATGCTGCTTCATTGCCATAGCTGATAGCCGCTAAGGCAATGAAGGGGTTAACCCACCGTGCCCGCCTTATTGTGGGTAGTGGGGGTGGGTGAAGGGGGTATTTGGCCCTTGGTGTGAGTTCAGGACTTGCGGGGGGTTGCGGGTGCACTTAACCCCTTCACGACCGTAGCAGTTGATACCGCTACGGTCATGAAGGGGTTAACCCTTCCCGCTACCCCCCGCAAGCCCTAAACAACCACCGTTGGGGCTAATACCCCCTTCACCCACCCCCGCTGCCCACAATAAAAAAAAATCACGCACAGCAGACCCGCAATAAATAAATAAATCTAAATAAATAAATACATGAATATAAATAAATATATATACAGTGTATATATATATATATATATATATATATATATATATATATATATATATATATACAGTATACTGTATATATATATATAACAATAACCCCTGTAACCCCTAACATAATACACTTACTGTATATGCACATCAATGATACTATAGGCATGAATGTATTTTTAATAATATTGTACAGTGAGCAGGGGGTTCCCTGAGCCACAAATCAAAGCTCAAGGGACCCCCTGCTCCTGCACAATATTAATAAAATACAGAAATGCTGCTTCATTGCCATAGATGATAGCCGCTAAGGCAATGAAGGGGTTAACCCACCGTGCCCGCTTTATTGTGGGTAGCGGGGGTGGGTGAAGGGGGTATTTGGCCCTTGGTGTGAGTTTAGGACTTGCGGCGGGTTGCAGGTGCACTTAACCCCTTCACGACCGTAGCAGATAATACCGCTACGGTCATGAAGGGGTTAACACTTCCCGCTACCCCCCGCAAGCCCTAAACAACAACCGTTGGGGCTAATACCCCCTTCACCCACCCCCGCTGCCCACAATAAATAAAATTTACGCACAGCAGCCCCGCAATAAATAAATAAATCTAAATAAATAAATATATATATATATATATATGTGTATAGCCTATAGGGAACCATGTTAAAAATGGTTATTGAGGCAAAAAGTGACACTGTGTGCTCATTTGCATGTCATTTCCCAGAATCCCTTGCTGCAGTGGAAGTGCTGTATGCTGGGTGATAATGGGGAAAGGCGGGGTTGCAGACCTGCCTAAGACATGCAGATGAGCATACAGCTATATTTGCATATTTGCTTTCCTGTGGAGGGTTTTTGTCACTTTTTTTACTCACCATAACTTAACTCAGTATTATGGTTTAGCCTATCCCATAGCCTCTCTTGCATTCCCAGTAAAATCAACCCCACACTGATGAGACCCATCAAGGTCGAAACAGCTGTCTGTGGGTGGTTTTCTGGGTATGCACCTTAACCCTGGCTGTGCTCAAAGCTGTGACCATGCAGCAAGCTTAAGCCTATAGGGAACCATGTTAAAAATGGTTATTGAGGCAAAAAGTGACACTGTGTGCTCATTTGCATGTCATTTCCCAGAATTCCTTGCTGCAGTGGAAGTGCTGTATGCTGGGTGATAATGGGGAAAGGCGGAGTTGCAGACCTGCCTAAGACATGCAGATGAGCATACAGCTATATTTGCATATTTGCTTTCCTGTGGAGGGTTTTTGTCACTTTTTTTACTCACCATAACTTATCTCAGTATTATGGTTTAGCCTATCCCATAGCCTCTCTTGCATTCCCAGTAAAATCAACCCCACACTAATGAGACCCATCAAGGTCGAAACAGCCGCTTCTCGGCCTTTTGGCTAAGATCAAGTGTTGTGTCTGTCCTGTGAAGGATGGCACTAGTTGCATCACTTGTTCTGGTCATGGGCTGAGAAGGCGGATATGTAGCCCGGGCTATTTTATCACGGCACCCCAGGAGTGGTTAACCTGGTGGAGTCATTTGCTGCTACACTGCACAGCACTTGACACTTGCACGGATAATTTGCACACCCCTACATTTTTCTGCACTGGCACCCCTTATTGCCTTCCGCTGAGGGGTTCGCCATTATTTTTTTACCCGCCAGGCTTCCGGGTCTGGCGTGCACTTGTGCACACTTATTTTTGTTGTTTCGTTTGAGCACCTCCTGCACTGCATCACACAGCGCACTGGAGCACTCGCACCATCAATTTGTTTTCCTTTTTTTTTTGGGTTATCAGTCACCTAATTTTCTTCGGAGAATGCAAGACTGTGTGCTGGTCGGTGGTCGCCATCCCTCGGGAGAAGATTGCGGTGGGCGAGTAGGCGTCAGCCAAAAGCCCTAAAGACTTTGACCCTTCTGCGGCATCTGCTGCACTAGGAGGGAACAGGATGGACGTCGGATTCTTTGGATGACGACGTCGGTGTAACATCAGAACTTTTCCTTGCCCTCGTGGCTGAAGAGGACAGACTATGTCATGGACTTGCAGCTCTCCGGAGCCTATAGTCACAAGTGGAGTGCACATGATCTCACAGCGTGGATCACGAGCACGGTTTTTGAGGTGGAATCACTTTTTCACCACCCGGGCTACAAAAAAAAAAAAAAAAAAAAAGTTGTCTGTGGGTGGTTTTCTGGGTATGCACCTTAACCCTGGCTGTGCTCAAAGCTGTGACCATGCAGCAAGCTTAAGCCTATAGGGAACCATGTTCAAAATGGTTATTGAGGCAAAAAGTGACACTGTGTGCTCATTTGCATGTCATTTCCCAGAATCCCTTGCTGCAGTGGAAGTGCTGTATGCTGGGTGATAATGGGGAAAGGCGGGGTTGCAGACCTGCCTAAGACATGCAGATGAGCATACAGCTATATTTGCATATATATATATATATATATATATATATATATATATATATATATATATATATATATATATATATATATACATTCGGTATATACACACACATGATGAACCAATATACAAATAAATGTAGAATGCCGATGAAAAACCTCACATTCCAATCAATACATTGCATTTACATTGTATACTGTATATGATGCATAAAATCTATGCATTATACATTCTGCAAATGAATGTTAACAATATCATTGCAAGCAAAATACAAATACCTCCAAAATACCTCCAAACAAGTAAACTATTTTAACCAATCAAGTAATTAATTAAACAATTCACTAATTCAAGCCTGGAGCAGAACAATGTAGCATGTGAAAAAATATAAGTACCAACCAGAATACAAAATTTAAAACCAAGGCAAACCCTATACAACACAATACAATACCAAGGAGTACATCTATCTAATTGTAAAAAACATTATACACACATTGAAGCATTGCAATAAACAACATACAGTACTGTACACCCCCTGTATCTCCCTGCCTTGAGTGTATTCTGTGTAAAGCACCCTCCCCCTAATGTGTCAGTTAAATCTCCCTGCTTGTGTTGCTGTGAGTGCAGTTTATGTAAATGTGGGGAGGGGGAGGTGGATCCCGATGTCCATACACTATAATGCAGCGCCTCACTGCCAATAACCCACCCCGTGATGCCTAACCACCCTCACCCACTACCCACAAGGGAGGCCTACCCACATATCGTTGCCCCCCCCTCCACCGCCCCATCCTGCCCATGGCCCCTCCGCTGCTGCAAAACAGAGACAAAAATTAAAACATCCAAAGTAATGTCCCCTAACCCCTTAATCGCCATAGCGGTTATTAACCACTACAGTCATTAAGGGGTTAACCCACCCTCACCCACCACTCGGGACACCTACATACCCTCCCACACTAACCCCCACCCCGTGAGGCCTAACCACCCTCACTCACTAGCCACAAGGGAGGCCTACCCACAAACCGTTGGGGAACCCCCCCCCACCCCCAGTACCCACAATAAAAACAATACGCGAGTCCCCGGTTGGCTGGCGGGGCACCTAACAGACCTACCAGCAGCCCTTTTCAAACAGGTTCTGGAGGCCTGCTGGTGGGTCCCGCCAGCACCATGGCTCCCAGGTGGTCTCCTTGGGTCACCGTGGGCCACAATTGGGTCCACACGGTAGGCCCGCGTATGTCTGGGAGCCCCGGGTCAGACCCACAGGTGTCTGCGGGGCCTCGGGTGGTTCCCACGGGGGTCTGGGGAACTCACGAGTGCTCACTACGGGTCGGCGGTGCCCCCACAGAAGTGGGACCTCACAGCTTCATCCCCGCAGACTACGGGTCCGCGGTGCCCCCACAGATGTGAGGCCACCGCTTCATCCCCGCATGTGTCACCCGTGGAACCACCAGCCTGATACCCGTGAGATACCCGAGGAACCATGGAACAAACCCTGAATGTAAAAAAAATAAACCTGGTATATACATTCAATACATACACCCCCCCCCCCCAACACCTACAGTACAATAATGTGCAAAATAACTATTATCCAGATATGGATAATAGATTAATTGCCCATTATTAAAAACATTAACTAGCATATTCAAATAAATAAAGTACTGCTGACCTCATCAATAAGAAGTCTCCGTTGCCAGCAACATCATTGTCTTGCCCACAAAATACATAGCAAATACAAAGCCAATGCATTGCAAGTACATTCAGATATCAATTAACCCCTTAAACACCTTATCGGATAATAACCGCAAAGGTAATTAAGGGGTTAAGCCACACTGGCCCGATACCCACCCTTCACCAATGAATTTGTACAGTGGCTTCATCATGCAACTATATCAACTATATATATATACACACATGATGAACCAATATACAAATAAATGTAGAAGGGTTATCAAAACCATACTGTACTACAAATAATACTTCTCCATACAGACACACTACATTAAAATTAATGTCCTTTAATAATCCTAACTGATCTTACAATCTAAATCATGAAATGCCAATGGAAAACCTCACATTCCAATCAATACATTGCATTTACGTTGTATATATGATGCATAAAATCTATGCAACATATACATTCTGCAAATGAATGTTAACAATATCATTGCAAGCAAAATACAAATACCTCCAAACAAGTAAACTATTTTAACCAATTAAGTAAACAACAATCAATTAGCATTCATTATTACATCCAATTGACAGTCCATCCCGAACAATTAAACAGATAACTAATTCAAGCCTGGAGCAGAACAATGTACTGCACCGACACACTTTATTCGAGCAAATGCCCAGTTTGTACCTGGCAGATACCTGGAATCCGCCGCTGCTCACCTCTTGCATGCTTCGTTGCGTTTGCCTTCCCAGCCACGGTTCATGCCTGGCTGACGGGGGCCTGATCTGTTAAATGATAATGAGAATCGCTTACACTATTCTACAGAGACATGAGTGTTCAAATGCAGCCCGTGTTCCAAAAACCTGACAGAAGTTATGCTTATTTGATATGGGCCGCTATTAATGCAACAGAGGATAAGATGGCAACAGTTGTTCAAATTTATCAGTATTTTATCGAAAACTATGACTTTTACAGATTTTCGCCAACTCCTCATTTGTGGAAGTGGGCAATAAGGAACAGGTTATGTAGTGACCCCTGTTTTCACCGTATTGAGCCCCAATTTGTTGGAGGGTATTGGTGTGTGTCACAGGGTTTTTCCCGTATCTATGATAATGGAGGCGGCAAAAGGCGAAGGGTCGTGTTAAAACCAAATAAGAAGCGACAGTCCCTGCCAAGCAATGCGCCAGAACCAGAACCAGCACCAGCACCAGCTTATCATGGTGGTTCCGCCGTCGGTGACAACCCTGAGATGGATTTCGCAGCCAGTTTTGATGAAGCTTGCATGTACTTAAGCGATTTCCCGCTGACTACAGGTGGGCTAGTCCCTCTGCAAACTATCGACGTGGGTGATGATGATGAAAGCTGGACTGGCAGTGGCCCGGCGCCGGCGCAAGCTGAATGGGAAATTCAGTAATACAGTATGGTGAGTACTGTATTGTTGCCGTATTATTTTGGTGGGGCAGGCTGGGTACTTCTTTAGGGGGCTGACCATTAGTGTACATTAAAACTTTTCATTTTGTTTTTCCTCAGAAAAGAAAACGGCTAATGGGGGGATTTCGATGGATACAGTAATATTGTGCTGTACAGTATGCTGATGTTTTCCAGCCGAACAGTATACTGTGTAATAAACCCGAATAAATAAAACTATGCATTTATTCTACAGTACATGTTCAGTAAATTACTGCACATACTGGGGGCGAGATGTGTTTGCAGCAGAGAGAGAGATTTAATAATATTTTACAGTGAGCAGGGGGTTCCCTGAGCCAGAAATTAATGCTCAGGGACCCCCCCCCCTGCTCCTGATCAATATTATTAAAAATACGGAAAATGCTGCGTCATTACCATAGCGGATAGCCGCTAAGGCAATGAAGGGGTTAACCCACCGTGCCCGCTTTATTGTGTGTAGTGGGGATGGGTGAGGGGGGTATTTGGCCCTTGGTGTGAGTTTAGGACTTGCGGGAGGGGGGGGGTTGCGGGTGCACTTAACCCCTTCACGACCGTAGCAGTTAATACCGCTACGGTCATGAAGGGGTTAAGCCCTCCCGCTACCCCCCCCCCCCGCAAGCCCTCCCCAACCATCGTTGGGGCTAATACCCCATTCACCCACCCTCCCGCTACCCACAATAAAAAAATACACACACACACAGCAGCCGCCAAAAAATAAATAAATATAAATAAATAAATAAATAAATGACAATAAATACATTTGAAATACATTTTTATTGATAGTGTGGATGTGCAGGGGGTCTCTGGAGCTGAATCGCGTTGGTTTTAGGTCTGGGGACCCCGTGCCCCCCGAGATACAGGCCCCTTTAGGGGGTGCCGGTATCCCTCTGCGTTTCAAGGTCCCGATCACGTGACCGCGGCCTGTAAACCAAGCAGAGCAGAGGGATACCGGCACCCCCTAAAGGGGCCTGTATCTCGGGGGGCACGGGGTCCCCAGACCTGAAACCTGTGCGCTTCTGCTCTGGAGACCCTCTGCACATGTACAGTATCAATAAAACCCATACAATATACAGTATAAATAAACACTCGTTCTTTACCTTTGCGTCTATGCGCTATGGTAAAGAAGCATCATTTGTGTATTTTAATAATATTGTACAGTGAGCAGGGGGTTCCCTGAGCCAGAAATTAATGCTCAGGGACCCCCCCCCCTGCTCCTGATCAATATTATTAAAAATACGGAAAATGCTGCGTCATTACCATAGCGGATAGCCGCTAAGGCAATGAAGGGGTTAACCCACCGTGCCCGCTTTATTGTGTGTAGTGGGGATGGGTGAGGGGGGTATTTGGCCCTTGGTGTGAGTTTAGGACTTGCGGGAGGGGGGGGGGTTGCGGGTGCACTTAACCCCTTCACGACCGTAGCAGTTAATACCGCTACGGTCATGAAGGGGTTAAGCCCTCCCGCTACCCCCCCCCCCCCCCGCAAGCCCTCCCCAACCATCATTGGGGCTAATACCCCATTCACCCACCCTCCCGCTGCCCACAATAAAAAAATACACACACAGCAGCCGCCAAAAAATAAATAAATAAATATAAATAAATAAATAAATGACAATAAATACATTTGAAATACATTTTTATTGATAGTGTAGATGTGCAGGGGGTCTCTGGAGCTGAATCGCGTTGGTTTTAGGTCTGGGGACCCCGTGCCCCCCGAGATACAGGCCCCTTTAGGGGGTGCCGGTATCCCTCTGCGTTTCAAGGTCCCGATCACGTGACCGCGGCCTGTAAACCAAGCAGAGCAGAGGGATACCAGCACCCACTAAAGGGGCCTGTATCTCGGGGGGCACGGGGTCCCCAGACCTGAAACCTGTGCGCTTCTGCTCTGGAGTCCCTCTGCACATGTACAGTATCAATAAAACCCATACAATATACAGTATAAATAAACACTCGTTCTTTACCTTAGCGTCTATGCGCTATGGTAAAGAAGCATCATTTGTGTATTTTAATAATATTGTACAGTGAGCAGGGGGTTCCCTGAGACAGAAATTAATGCTCAGGGACCCCCCCCCCTGCTCCTGATCAATATTATTAAAAATACGGAAAATGCTGCGTCATTACCATAGCGGATAGCCGCTAAGGCAATGAAGGGGTTAACCCACTGTGCCCGCTTTATTGTGTGTAGTGGGGATGGGTGAGGGGGGTATTTGGCCCTTGGTGTGAGTTTAGGACTTGTGGGAGGGGGGGGGGGTTGCGGGTGCACTTAACCCCTTACGACCGTAGCAGTTAATACCGCTACGGTCATGAAGGGGTTACTCCCTCCCGCTACCCCCCCCCGCAAGCCCTCCCCAACCATCGTTGGGGCTAATACCCCATTCACCCACCCTCCCGCTACCCACAATAAAAAAATACACACACACACAGCAGCCGCCAAAAAATAAATAAATAAATATAAATAAATAAATAAATAAATGACAATAAATACATTTGAAATACATTTTTATTGATAGTGTGGATGTGCAGGGGGTCTCTGGAGCTGAATCGCATTGGTTTTAGGTCTGGGGACCCCGTGCCCCCCGAGATACAGGCCCCTTTAGGGGGTGCCGGTATCCCTCTGCGTTTCAAGGTCCCGATCACGTGACCGCGGCCTGTAAACCAAGCAGAGCAGAGGGATACCGGCACCCCCTAAAGGGGCCTGTATCTCGGGGGGCACGGGGTCCCCAGACCTGAAACCTGTGCGCTTCTGCTCTGGAGACCCTCTGCACATGTACAGTATCAATAAAACCCATACAATATACAGTATAAATAAACACTCGTTCTTTACCTTAGCGTCTATGCGCTATGGTAAAGAAGCATCATTTGTGTATTTTAATAATATTGTATAGTGAGCAGGGGGTTCCCTGAGCCAGAAATTAATGCTCAGGGAACCCCCCCCTGCTCCTGATCAATATTATTAAAAATACGGAAAATGCTGCGTCATTACCATAGCGGATAGCCGCTAAGGCAATGAAGGGGTTAAGGCATAATAAACAATTAATACATTCAATACATATTTTTCACGTCTGTGTTAAAAGTCCCTGCATTCTCTCTAATTTATGTAAAAACCCCTCACCCTATTCTCGCTTTTAAAACGCCCTGCCTTCTCTGTAATCTATGTAAAACCCCCTCCCCCTATCCCCCTATTGTGTGTGTGCGTTAAGCTTCCCTGCAATCTATGTAAAAAAAACTCCCCCTATTGTGTGTGTGTGTTAAATCTGCCTGGCCTGTGTTTCTGAGTGCTGAGTGCTCTGCGTTAAAGGCCCCGATCACGTGATCGCAGCCTGTAAACCAAGCAGAGCAGAGGGATACCGGCACCCCCTAAAGGGGCCTGTATCTCGGGGGGCACGGGGTCCCCAGACCTGAAAGCTGTGCGCTTCAGCTCCGGAGACCCCCTGCACATCTACACTATCAATAAAAATGTATTTCAAATGTATTTATTGTCATTTATTTATTTATTTATTTACATTTATTTATTAATTGTGCTGCTGCTGCAAGTCCTAAACTCACACCAAGGGCCAAACACCCCCCTCACCCCCAATAAAAAAAATTCACGCACAGCAGCCCCACAATTAATAAATAAATCTAAATAAATAAATAAATAAATACATGAAGAGAAATAAATATATACTGTACAGTATATACTGTATATATACTGGATATATATATATATACATTATACAGTATATATAATAACAATCCCTATACAGTACATATACAGTATATACTGTGTACAGTATATATATACTGTATATATATATATATATATATATATATATATATATATATATATATATATATATATATATATATATATATATACAGTATATATATATATATATATATATATATATATATATATATATATATATATATATATATATATATATATATATATATACTGTATAGTATACAGTATATACACACAGATGATGAACCAATATACAAATACAGTACATGTAGAATGGTTATCAAAATCATACTGTCCTACAAATAACGCATCTCCATACAGTACAGACAATAATAATAATAATCCATTTAATAATACTAACTGATTTTACAATATAAAACATAACATTCCAATCCACACAGTACATTGCATTTACATTGTATACTGTAAATGATGCATAGCATTAAATCTATGCACCATATACAGTACTGTACATTCTGCAAATGAATGTTAACAATATAATTGCAAGCTACTCTACCAGTAAATACAAACACTTCCATACAAGTCAACTACAGTATTTTAACCAATCAAGTAAACCAAAAACAATATATACTGTAAGTACCAACCAGAAAACACTATTTAAAACCAAAGCTAACCCTTACAATACAGTACCAAGGATTACATCTATCTAATTGTAAAAAACCTTATACTGTACATTATACACAGCATTGTTTAAAGCCCCTTCCCCCTAATGTTTCTGTTAAGCAGATTACACTGAAGGGAGAGAGATATAAAGGCCTAAAGCCCCTTCCCCCCTAATGTTTGTGTTAAACAGATTACAATGAAGGGAGAGAGATATAAAGGCCTAAAGCCCCTTCCCCCCTAATGTTTGTGTTAAACAGATTACAATGAAGGGCGAGAGATATTAAGGCCTAAAGCCCCTTCCCCCCTAATGTTTGTGTTAAACAGATTACAATGAAGGGAGAGAGATATAAAGGCCTAAAGCCCCTTCCCCCCTAATGTTTCTGTTAAACAGATTACAATGAAGGGAGAGAGATATAAAGGCCTAAAGCCTTACCTGCATTGGTAAACCCTCCCTGCATTGGTAAACCCTCCCTGCATTGATGTCGTGCAGTGTATGTAAATGTGGGGAGGGGGGGAGCCCAATGTGCATAATGTACTGTGAGGTCTAACCACCCTCACCCCCTACCCACATACTGTACCGTTACCCCCCCCCCCCATCCTGGCCATGGCCCCTCACGCACAGCAGCTCCACAATTAATAAATAAATCTAAATAAATACATGAAGAGAAATAAATATATACTGTACTGTAAGTGCCCGCTTAATGTGTGTAGCGGCGGTGGGTGACGGGGTTTATAAATGTGAGTTTATAAATAAAATAAAGAATATTATTTCTAGGGGCCCTAGAACAGAAGTTCCCACGCCAATTTCGCGCTCATTGCTCTTTTTTTACAATGTTGCTGGTCTTGCGGCTTTGCAGTCTGCAAGCAAAAAGCGCAAAGTGTATGAAGTCTGGGTGAGCGCTTTCCACATTTGATGCCTACGGCACCTTCCCATTTCTACACACTTCAATACCTGCACAGTTGGTAGCGCTTTCCATCCCAGCTACCATTCTGGATATTCACCTCTCACAGGCCATTCTTGCCCGAGTCTGTCCTATCAGACAGGGGCATTAACCTGTATCCACACCACCTGGACAATTTCTCTCTGTCAGAGACTTGTGCTATTTATTTGATATATTTTTGTGTAATTATTCATGCAATTTTATGCTCATTTCATATGTGGTTTTCAACATAAAGTGGCTGCTGGGCCTGATCCTAACTCATACAGTATAGCGCTTCCCTGTTTGTTTGTTTATTGCAAGCAAAAAGCAGTTTGTAGTACTGAGTGTGAGATAAATTACTGTATTTATCAGTGTTGATCAAAGAGAGTTGATCAGAAGGATTCCCCTTATATACAGCACTCTATTGTCATTCATACAGTACTGTATACTGTAGTAAAGGGTAGACAACACATGGTCTTGCAGTATACTGTATTACTAAAAATCTGTCAGGTTGACCAGAATCACTGCGGATATCGGAAAATAATACAATTTTATTAATTCTACGTAGAATAATACAGTATACTGCAAGACCATGTGTTGTCTACCCTTTACTACAGTATACAGTACTGTATGAATGACAATAGAGTGCTGTACTGTATACTTTATAAGGGGAATCCTTCTGATCAACTCTCTTTGATCAATACTGATAAATACAGTATCATATTTATACCCCTTTAGCACCTGTCGTTCCATCCTATGCACCCATTTACTGTACAATGGTGATTGCGGTCGTATTCACGTACTTTATGTGAGATAAATTAACCAGTTCTTTTATTGCTGAAGTCGCCACAAAATACTTTTATTTACAAATACAGTACAATACAATGGTGAAACATTTCAAGTTAACAGCAATTCAAAACATCAACACACTAATACACCCAGCTCCTCCCGTCAGTAACGCAGCTCAGGCCCCAGCGTGACTATGTGTAATACTAATACACCTACGTAGAATTGACCAGAATCACTGCGGATATCGGAAAATAATACAATTTTATTAATTCTACGTAGAATTAATAAAATTTTATTATTTTCCGATATCCGCAGTGATTCTGGTCAACCTGACAGATTTGTACAGTAGTAATACAGTATACTGCAAGACCATGTGTTGTCTACCCTTTACTACAGTATACTGTATGAATGACAATAGAGTGCTGTATACTTTATAAGGGGAATCCTTCTGATCAACTCTCTTTGATCAACACTGATAAATATCATATTTATACCCCTTTAGCACCTGTCGTTCCATCCTATGCACCCATTTACTGTACAATGGTGATTGCGGTCGTATTCACATACTTTATGTGAGATAAATTAACCAGTTCTTTTATTGCTGAAGTCGCCACAAAATACTTTTATTTACAAATACAGTACAATACAATGGTGAAACATTTCAAGTTAACAGCAATTCAAAACATCAACACACAATAATACATACTGTACAGTACTGTATGATTATTTATTTATAATACAGTATACAGCTCTGTACTGTATATGCAGTATACAGTATACTGTACTATATTTGGGCCTTGTCTTTGGGGGTTTATTCATGCAATTATTAGGGTGACCTGCCGTTGGAAATACTGACACAGTACAATCCTACAGCTACACCACCCACCCCCTCCCTTAGAGTTTTTAATCCCTCCCTGGCCAAGCATCAATCGTCTGGCTAATCCAATCCAAGCCATTGTTTTGTTAATCTGGCCCTGGGCTGGCTATGGTAACAAGATTCAGCAGGAGGCCAGCCAGAGTACTGTATCATCCCACCATCCACCTTCCTTAGAGGGAGGCCTGCCTGCTTTGGAAAAATCCCCTCTCGAATTTGAAATGTAAATCTGATGTGCATCCGTTTGCTTACAGTAACTGTTCTGTTCAGAAAAGCCACTGCTTCTAAATTACTGAAAATATACAGGATAAATATACAGTAATGTGAAATAATCCGTTCTGTGGGTCTGAGAGGGTTGAAAGTCACCAGGTCCTCATACAGTACAGTACATTCTCGAATACCTTTAGAATAAAAATACAGTATATATAAATATACAGTATAAATATTGCACAGTATACTGTAATGTTAAATAACCCATTCTGTTCTTTTTTCCTTCATACTGTAACAGTATCCTCATTGTGTCTGCGGTACAGTAGTTCATTGAGAGAGGAGAGGTTTTGTGTACATCATTACTGCTGTTTATATACTGTACATTTGACTGCACAAGCAGATTTGACGAACACAAGGCCCCCCCTCCCCCTTGGGCACCCTTTTTCCTGGAACGACAAGAAAACAAAAACTTTGTTCAGTTACTGTACTGTACTGTATGTGCGTACTGTATTATGGTAGAACTACTGTACAGTAGGTGGCTGGTGCAGCTTTCTCTGGAAAGAAAAAAATGGAGCAGTTAGTAGGCAGTTACTGTAGTACTGTCAAACTAGTCTACTGTACTGTATACTGGAACTACTGTATACTCTGACTATTGGGAAAGAAAAAATCTGTGCCATACTTACCTGTATCATACTGTACTTACTGTACAATACTACGCACTGTACTACTTTCCTGATGCTTGCCCATTGCGCGCGATGACAATGGGCAACACAGTGGCAATATGGTCTATATATTTATTGCATCGTTCCACGGTGAGTACATCGTTCCAAAAACTCATTATGGCTTTATACAACTCGTCCTTCTTGGAGGGTTTCGCCACTTTACGGATGTGGTCCTTCAGCTGATGCCAGACCATTTCGATCGGATTGAAGTCTGGCGATCTGTGATTGGAAAGAAAGGACAATTAGTTTAAGAGATACAGTACACAGTAAAAACAGTGGGGAACATAAATGGGACACGGTCTACTGCACTTACTCCGCTGGCGTCTTCACCCTGTTGATGCCACGCTCAAGGATATGCGCCGTCGACGCGGTGTGCTTGGGATCATTGTCCTGGTAAAAGCGATGACCATTGGGAAAGTCTTGTGTGATGTATCGCACTATCACGGGCACAATGTTGTCTTGGAAGAAATCTTTATTCATGATTCCTATAGCAAGAAAAGAAAAGTGCTCAATACATGTAGTACAGTACAGTGCATACGGTAAGGCAACACTAGTCAAGTACAGTGCATTAGGCGGCATTATATTTGAGAAATTGTACCTTCAAAGACGACAATGCATCCCGGTCCACGCCTAGAGATGGCACCCCACACATGCAGCTTCACAGGGTGTTTTGGCCGCGGCTTCAAAGTTATGCGGCCTTTTATGTGGAACGCAAATCTTGCAAATCTCTCCAGCGACACAGTAGACTCATCAGTGAAGATGCAATCCTGGAAAGTCTCACCGCTGTCGATCCATGCCTGGGCCTGGAGCACTCTTTTGATTTTGTTTGTGTCCCGTATCATGGGGTACGCTCTGTAATGACAATGAATAAAAAATGTTAGCGTCACAGCGCAGTACAGTTTGCAAAACAACACTTTTACTTTACAGTACCTCCTGTACTGTCCAGTACTAACCTCACACGTCCATATTTCCATCCAATTCTGCGTCTCATCTTCTTTATTCTGCTCTCGGATACAGTCAGATTGTGGTTTTCCTGAAGAGTGTTTTTAACCCTTAATGAGCTCCTCTCATCATTCTCCTCACTTATTCTGTCCACCAGAAGAGTAGTCTCCCTACAATGCAAAGAAATTATATTGTGTTATTAATATGCAGCAATATAAAATGTATACTGTATACTGTACATGTAATGTTGTAATATACATTAAATATAAATATACAAAAAATGTATACTGCTGTACTATAAATATAAATAGACAAAATATACAGTATACAGTACTGTTGTAATATAAATATACTATATAAATATACTGTTGTTATATCATAATAAATACACATCATATACTGTATATTCCGTTGTAAGATGAATTGCAATATACCAAAAGTGTATACTGCTGCACAAAAAATATAAATTGACCACACATACACTACAGTATATACTGTTGTAATATAATAAATATACTATATAAATACGGTATACTGTTGTTATATCATTATAAATACACATCATATACTGTATATTCCGTTGTAAGATGAATTGCAATATACCAAAAGTGTATACTGCTGCACAACAAATATAAATTGACCACACATACAGTACACTACAGTATATACTGTTGTAATATAAATATACTATATAAATACGGTATACTGTAGATGTACACTACAGTTTTCTATATTTTTTTTGGTTAAGTTTTATAAATACAGTATACTTACGCATTTGTTATCTTTGGTGCCTTTTTGCGGTCTCTGTTTTTTCCTTGTGCATGATAGCACACGGTGCTTGATGGCACAACGAGGCCAGAAGCAGTTAACCAGCGCTGGATATCTGCAATTCGTTTTCCGCTCGTGTACATCTCCTTCATTCTCATGCTGAGATCCTTTGAAATCTTCTTAACAGGCATTGCTGCGAGTACTGTAGAAAGAAATACAAACACAAGAATGTGTATTCGATGTTTAGTCGATGTGTATTCAATGTGCAGTGAATCCACAAAATGGATGGTGTATTTATATGTTAATGACTCACATTACAGACCACCCACTTTCAACACCTGTACCTGGCCGCCATGCATAAAAGGTTGTACTGTACACGTTGCATAGCCCACCACTTGCTGATCTTTATCTGAGCCATTGTCCAGATACTGCATTGTGCCTCCCGCTTACATGGAGCATCCCCGGTTCTATGGACGAAAGAACCATCTCACCTCTGCTGTGCCTGCCACACTGAAAAAGAGAAAGGCAGTTACCGTTTCCAAGCCAAAGGCAAAGCGACAGGCTAAGGCCAACAAAGAAAACCTTCTGCTGACCCCAAAGGCTAAGGCTTTTAAAACACGTCAGCCTTATTATGTGAAGAAGAAATACGGTACTGTGCTCGGTACGCAAGACGAATGGCAGCCAACTCACCGAATCCGCAGACCACTTCCCATAAGCTTCGACGACTCTGCTGTAGCTGTCCCAGAAATCTTCAGCCCGGCTTCTCCACCCCCATCTTCTCCGGTTTCATCTGAAGATGCTGCTGCCTCTGAAATCCACGGGTCACTGTCTCCTTTGCTCTTGGACGACTCTGCTTCTCTCCCGGAAATCCAGCGGTCACCTTCTCCATCCCTCTTCGACGACGCTGCAGCTTCTCCTGTACCGGGCATCCCCAGGTCACCTCTTCCACTCTCCATCGATGCCGCTTCTCTCCAGAGAACACCCATCTCATCCTCCGTTGCACCCATCCCCCCAGATCTCCAGATGCCATGCACAAGCAGCTCGTTAGACCGGATCCTGAATGGGCTAAGTGTGGATCTCCCCGGGAATTCTAGTGTGCTGGCAAAGCTAGATCTGCTTCTGGAGTCGGTGCTACATATGGAGCAACGGATGCTACAAATGGAGCAACGGCTGGATCAACGAATGCTACATATGGAGCAACGGATGGATCAACGGATGGACAAGATAGAGGCTGACATAGCGGGCATACATTATTTGCTCGGTGTTAATGCCCCTGTTTCCCCGACGCTGGAGCAGGGGGGTGACATGGATGTGATAGATGGTACCTTCGAACCCCTTCCATCACCAAGTACACCCCCTCCACCAGAAGATGCAGTGTACTATGCTATTGAGGAGGACATGACAACCCCGTCAAGACCCCGCCAGGAGACAACCCGGCGACCACTACCGGAGGAAAGCTTCCTCCCAGACACCCTACCATTGCCCATCGCCTCAAGTACACCCACTCCCAAAAGACCTCCTACACCCGCTCGCATACAAACAGAGCCCGACATCTCCCTGTGCGATCTGCCACCGGCGCTGAGGGAGAAGTTTAGGGTGAGGAGTGCTGGTATACCACACAAGTATGCCTTGATCATATTTAAACACCATGTTCCCTACACATTGTACTGCGAGTGGGTGTTCAAAGTAAATTACGATGGGAATCGCCATAAAAAGGCCCTTCCTTCTAATTTAAGGAAAAAGATTGTGGAAGAAATGCAGCGCTATTACCCTGTTACAGATCCTGTAATGAGAGGCGTTAGAGACTGCATTAAAGGCGTTTTGCGCCATGCAAGGAATCGGCCATGGATGGAAAATGGGGAGGACTTTCAGTGAGACCATACTGTAATATTGTGCTGTACTGTACAGTACATGTTTTACCCTATAGTACCTGCTGTACTTAAACAAAGGATACTGTATGTTGTTGTGTGTTGCACGGTTTTTGTACTGTATTTGTAAATAAAAGTTTTTGGTGGCGACTTCAGCAATAAAAGAACTGGTTACTTTATTTCACACTCAGTACTACAGTACAAACTGCTTTTTGCTGCCAGACTGCAAACCCGCAAGACCAGCAACATTGTAACAAAAGAGCAATGAGCGCGCAATTGGCGTGGGAACTTCTGTTCTAAGGCCCCTAGAAATAATATTCTTTATTTTATTTATAAACTCACATTTATAAACCCCGTCACCCACCGCCGCTACACACAATAAAAATAATCACACACAGCATCCCCGCAATAAATAAATAAATAAATAAATAAATACAAATAAATACATTTGAAATACATTTTTATTTATAGTGTAGATGTGCAGGGGGTCTCGGGAGCTGAACCGCACTGGTTTCAGGTCGGGGGACCTCCTGCCCCCCGAGATACAGGCCCCTTTAGGGGGTGCCGGTATCCCTCTGCGTTAGAATGGCCCCGATCACGTGACCGCGGCCTGTAAACCAAGCAGAGCAGAGGGATACCGGCACACCCTAAAGGGGCCTGTATCTCGGGGGGCACGGGGTCCCCAGACCTGAAACCTGAAATCTGGAGACCCCCTGCACATCTACACTGTGAATAAAACACACACATCATTAAAGAATCATTCTTTAGCTTAGCGGCTATGCGCTATGGTAAAGAAGCAGCATTTCAGTATTTTTAATAATATTGTACAGTGAGCAGGGGGTTCCCTGAGACAGAAATCTAATCTCAGGTGTCCCCCTGCTCCTGCACAATATTATTAAAAGTTCAGAAATGATGCTCCATTAGCATAGCGTATAGCCGGAAAGGTAATGAAGGGGTTAAGGCATAATAACCAATAAATACATTCAATACACTACCCACTACCCATGGCAACCTCCGCTGCTGTACATTAAAACAGAGAAAAAAATTAACACTTTCAAAGTAATGTCCCCTAACCCCTTAATCACCATAGCGGTTATTAACCGCTACAGTCATGAAGGGGTTAACCCACCCTCACCCACCACTCGGGACGCCTACTGTACATACCCTCCCACTCTAACCCCCCACCCCGTGAGGCCTAACCACCCTCAACCCTCACCCACTAACTACCCACAAGGGAGGCCTACCCACATACCGTTGGGGAACCCCCAGCCCCCACCCCCAGTCCCCGCAATCAAAACAATGCACAGCCCCACAATAAACAGCATTCTATTTATTAAATACATTACCCACCCCCTGTGCCCCCCCCATAAATACAAGATTTATTCTTTTACATTCAGGGTCCATAACGCAGCCCCACGCTAGTCCCCGGTGGGCTGGCAGGGCACCTGGACAGACCTACAGTTTACCAGCAGCCTTCCACAGGTTCTGGAGGCCTGCTGGTGGATCCTGCCAGCACCATGGCGCCCAGGTGGTCTCCTTGGGTCACCGTGAGCCACAATTGGGTCCCCACGGTAGGCCCAAGGATGTCTGGGAGCCCCGGGTCAAACCCACAGGTGTCTGCGGGGCATCGGGTGGTTCCCATGGGGGTCTGGGGAACTCACGGGTGCTCACTACGGGTCTGCGGTGCCCCCACAGAAGTGGGACCACACATCATCATCCCCGCACCTACGGGTCGGAGGTGCCCCCACAGAAGTGGGACCACACATCGTCATGCCCACAGACTACGGGTCCGCGGTGCCCCCACAGAAGTGGGACCACACATCATCATCCCCGCATGTGTCACCCGTGGAACCACCAGCCTGATACCCTTTAGGATACCCGAGGATTCCCCGCGGGTGGTCTCAAGAGGTCCCACGCAAAACCACGGAAGTAACCCTGAATGTAAAAAAAATAAACCTGGCCTATACATTCAATACATACACCCTCCCCCCCAACACCTACAGTACAATAATGTGCAAAATAACTATTATCCAGATATGGATAATAGATTAATTGCCCATTATTAAAAACATTAACTAGCATATACAAATAAATAAAGTACTACTGACCTCATCAATACGAAGTGTCCGACGCCAGCGCCTTCCTTCTCTTGCCCACACAAAACATAGCCAAAACCAAGCCAATACATTGCAATTACATTCAGATATCAATTAACCCCTTAAACACCTTATCGGATAATAACCGCAAAGGTAATTAAGGGGTTAAGCCACACAGGCACGATACCCACCCTTCACCCATGAATTTGTACTGTGGCTTCATCATGCAACTATATATATATATACTGTATATATATATACAGAGAGACAGAGAGAAAGAGAGAGAGAGAGATATATACAGTATATATATATATATATATATATATATATATATATATATATATATATATATATATATATATATATATATATATATATATATATATATACAGTATACACACACGTTATATACACACCCATGATAAACCAATATACAGTACAAATAAATGTAGAAGGGTTATCAAAAGCATACTGCCCTACAACCAAACACTTCTCCATACAGACACTACATTAAAATCAATTTCCTTTAAAAATCCTAACTGATCTCACAATTTACTGTACTGTATATGATCACAAACCAATGAAAAAACTCACATTCCAATATGCATAAAATCTATGCACCATACTGTATACATTCTGCAAATTAATCAAACGTAAACAAAAATCAATTAGCAATCATTATTTACATCCCTAAAGATTTCACACTCAATCACGAACAATGAAACCATTAACAGATTCACGCCTAGAGCAGAACAATTAAGCCTTTGAAAAAATATAAGTACCGACAAAAATACAACCAAGGCTATCTATCCCTGACCTTCCTCAAACACACAATACAATACCAAGGAATACATCTATCTAATTTTAAAATACTTTAAACTCACAAAATAATTAAAAACACATCTAATCCAGCTTTTAAAACATCATCATTTCTTAGAGCCAGGGTGTGCAGCGCACAGCAAGGATGATAAGAGCAGGTCTTGCAGTAAAATTCTTTTATTGGTAAGTCATCTGGATGTGGGACAGCAGCAAACTTCAACGCGTTTCGTTCTAGAGAACTTTTTCAAGAAGTGCTGTATACTATACTATCACAAGTTTAAATACAGCTGCCCGCAGGGTTTTCGCGCCAAAAAATGACGTCATCCGCATCATCAGACCAATGAGAATCATGCGCGCCGCGCATGCGCCGCGCGCCGGGGCTTTTGGGATGATCTGCTGTCCCAGCCGCACTGCACACGCCCGGCACGCAATGACGTCACCGCCTGTCATCGGGCCAATGGGATTCATCCATGTCGCGCATGCGCCGCACGCCGGATCACTCCGTGAGGCACCGCAGTCCCCGGCCGAGCCCATCAAGCACAGGGCGCCTCTCTGGACAACCCCTAAGCCGAGAGCAAACCCCCGGAGGCTGCGTGTGCCCCCCTCACGCTCCCCGCGTCGGCGCATGCGCAGACACTTCCTCAGGCTGTCAGGGCGCTGAGGGACCCAATGTATACATAACCACTAACCTGGGGCCAATGAGACATTAAATTAGATCCCCATGGGCCACTAAAAGTCACCAGTCAGGCAGCTGCATATAAAATACACAAGAAATAAATGAATTTAAACAGAAGTAGTTACTAAACAATTCCTATAAACATTGATATAAGGAAAATTCACAAAAATATATATATACAGAAATTAATAATATACAATATTATAAGGAAACAAATATTATAGACAAAAAGATATAGGTAAGCATATATAAGGAAAACATAATCTAACACTATTATGTGTTTGGACAAAAATGTAATATGAGAATTGTTTTTATTATTTAAAAATTTCCTGAAAAAATTAAAAACAAATTAAAAAGGTATATTTTTATCTTCTACCTATATCTAGAGAACAGCAAATTGCTTGCTTCTATATGTGAGATGGAGTTCATGGCCTAATAAACATATTGTTAAGTGAACGCCTTTGTTTATATACATAATGTGGAGTACTATGTAGTAGGCATGTGGGTTTGTGGGTAGAGTATGTTTTCCTCTTAAGCATTGTCACAATACTATATTTACATACATTTTGGCGTAGATGGATATATAATGTATAGCGAGTTGTTAGGTACATAAGCACTTTAGAGAAAACCAGAGTACATGGACAGTAATAATTTTATTTAAATATACGTAATGACCCCTTTCACAAAGATAAGTTAATTGGTCCAAGAATTGATTGGGGACAAGTGGGGGTAATAAAGCCATGGCTAATGGACTGTTGGTCTTATTGTATGTATATATATATATTTTGTCTGTATTTTTTCTGTATTGAATATTAAAATATATATACTCTGAATGATCTCATTTAAGGAAATGATTGAGATTCCATTCCACATTCATCCCGTCTGGATGTCTTGTTTTTAAAGTGAAAATCCAATAGGATTCTCTGCAGTCTAAGGCCTTTACCACATTTCCCCCTCTTTCTTTTTTCATTATCTTTTCAATACCCATGAATGAGAAGCTGTTTATGCCTCCCTGTCTGCATTCCGTAAAGTGCTTGGACACAGGATGATCAGTATCTTGTTTTCGAATCAATCTGCAGTGTTCCTGCATCCTTGTTTTCAGGGCCCTTGTGGTCCTTCCGACATATCTTATCCGGTCACATCATCATTTCTTACCCTGAATGTATACTGTACAGTATATCTCTCTAGACATACAGTATATATTGTACATACATACATACATACAGTGGCAAGAAATGATATACCACAAAAAAAAAAATACACATGTTAAAAAACCTTTTGAAAAAATTAACAAGTTAAATAAAATACATTTCTTTACTGTAGTTCACTTACCATTACTTGCCCCCACCGATTCCCGTTGCGCAGCTTACTCACGAACCAATCCACGATCAGGAACCCATAAAATAATAAACCATTCAAAATAATAAACATTAAACTAAAAATCCAAATCAATCCACGGGTCTTCTACTTGTAATACATCTTCATCTGTATTCTTCTTTCTTCTATCTCCTTCCGGGCGGGGCAGGGCGTGGTCTTCTTTCCATCATCGGCCACGCCCTTGTCTTTTTTCTTCTCCGGAGGTCCTTCCTCCGCGGCGTCTGGCTGCAAAATGAGACGACATAGGCTTTTAAAGGCCTATGACGTCACATTTTGCGTCATGGTTCCCACGGTCCTGATTGGACCGTGAAAACCATGTGTTTTGGCCGATAAAAAAAAAAATGATGACGTCACTTAAAGGGAATGAAAGCACAGCCAATCAGAATGGCTTTGCTTCAATTGCCTTTAAGATGACGTCATGAAAAGGCACATGGCCGTGCACACATGGTACTAGAGCCAATCAGAGCGTGGGAACTTTATCCCTACTCTGATTGGCTCTGGTATACCATGTGTCAGGGGCTTGGGGGAGAAAGGATGTGACGTCAATGAAAACCTGTCACGTGGTACGGTAGCCAATCAGAGCGTGGGAACTTTATCCTTATTGACGTCACATCCTTTCTCCCCCAAGCCCCTGACACATGGTATACCAGAGCCAATCAGAGTAGGGATAAAGTTCCCACGCTCTGATTGGCTACCATACCATGTGAGGGCAGCCATGTGCCTTTTCATGACGTCATATATATATATTAATGCAACTATATATACAGTATATATATATATATATATATATATATATATATATATATATATATATATATATACATATATATATATATATATATATATATATATATATGTGTGTGTGTGTGTATATATATATATATATATATATATATATATATATATATATATATATATATATATATATATATATATATATATATATATTTATATTTGCATGATGAAACCAATGTACAAATTCATGGGTTAAGGGTGGGTATCAGGCCAATGTGGCTTAACCCCTTAATTACCTTTACAGTTATTATCCGATATGGTATTTAAGGGGTTAATTGATATCTCAATGTAATTGCAATGTATTGGCATTGTATTGGCTATGTTTTTTGTGGGCAAGACAAGGATGTTGCTGGCGAATGAGACTTCTTGTTGATAAGGTCAGTAGTACTAAATTTAGTTGAATATGCAAGTTAATGTTTTTAATAATGGGCAAATAATCTATTATCCCTATCTGGATTTGGCTTTGTTTTGGCAATGTATTTTTGTGGACAAGACAAGAATGTTGCTGGCGACGGACACTTCTTCTTGATGAGGTCAGTAGCACTTTATTATTTATTTGAATAGTTAATGTTTTTAATAATGGGCAATTAATCTATTATCCATATCTGGATAAGAGTTATTTTGCACATTATTGTACTGTAGATGTTGGGGGGGGGGGGGGTGTATGTATTGAATGTATAGGCCAGGTTTATTTTTTTTACATTCAGGGTTTGTTCCATGGTTCCGCGTGAGACCTCTGGAGACCACCTGTGGTTTCCTCGGGTATCTCACGGGTACCAGGCTGGTGGTTCCACGCGTGACACATGCAGGGATGAAGCGGTGGCCTCACATCTGTGGGTGCACCGCCGACCCGTAGTCTGCAGGGATGAAGCTGTGTGGTCCCACTTCTGTGGGGGCACCGCCGACCCGTAGGTGCAGGGATGATGATATTTGGTCCCACTTCTGTGGGGGCACCACGGACCTGTAGTGAGCACCCGTGTGTTCCCCAGAGCCCCGTGGGAACCACCCGAGGCCCCACAGACACCTGTGGGTCTGACCCGGGGCTCTCAGACATCCTTGGGCCTACTGTGGGGACCCAATTGTGGCCCACGGTGTCCCAAGGAGACCACCTGGGGGCCATGGTGCTGGCGGGACCCACCAGCAGGCCTCCAGAACCTGTTTAAAAAGGGCTGCTGGTACCCTGTAGGTCTGTCCAGGTGCCACGCCAGCCCACCGGGGACTCGCGTGGGGCTGCGTTATGAACCCTGTTTGTAAAATGATAAATCTTGTATTTATGGGGGGCACAGGGGGTGGGTAATGTATTTAATAAACAGAATGATGTTTATTGTGGGTCACTGTGTTGTTTTTATTGTGGGTACTGGGGGTGGGGGGGGGGTTCCCCAACGGTATGTGGGTAGGCCCCCCTTGTGGGTACTGGGTGAGGGTGGTTAGGCCTCACAGGGGGGGGGGAGTTAGTGTGGGAGGGTATGTAGGCATCCCGAGTGGTTGGGTGAGGGTGGGTTAACTCCTTAATGACTGTAGCGGTTAATAACTGCTATGGTGATTAAGAGGTTAGGGGACATTACTTTGGATGTTTTCATTTTTGTGTCTGTTTTGCAGAAGCGGAGGGGCCATGGCCAGGATGGGGGGGGTAACGGTATGTGTGTAGTGGGTGAGGGTGGTTAGACCTCACAGTATGCACATCGGGTCCACCCCCACATTTACATAAACTGCACTCACAGCAACACAGGCAGGGAGATTTAAGAGACACAATGGTGGGAGGGGGCTTTATACAGATTACACTCAAGGCAGGGAGATTTAACAGAAACATTAGGGGGGATGGGGCTTTACACAGATCACAGTCAAGGAGGTGGGGTTATAACCCACTCCCCCTCCCCACATTTACATAAACTGCACTCACAGCAACACAGGCAGGGAGATTTAACAGACACAATAGGGGGAGGGGGCTTTATACAGATTACACTCAAGGCAGGGAGATTTAACAGAAACATTAGGGGGAGGGGGCTTTACACAGATTACACTCAAGGCAGGGAGATACAGGGGATGTACTGTACTGTATGTTGTTTATTGCAATGCTTCAATGTGTGTACAGTATAATGTTTTTTACAATTAGATAGATGTAATCCTTGGTATTGTAAGGGTTAGCCTTGGTTTTAAATTTTGTTTTCTGGTTGGTACTTATATATTGATTTTTGTTTACTTGATTGGTTAAAATAGTTGATTTGTTTGGAGTACAGTATTTGTATTTAGCTTGCAATGATATTGTTCACATTCATTTGCAGAATGTATATGGTGCATAGATTTTATGCATCATAAATACAATGTAAATGCAATGTATTGATTGGAATGTGAGTTTTTTCATTGGCATTTGATGATTTAGATTGTAAGATCAGTTAGGTTTATTAAAGGAAATTCATTGTAATGTAGTGTGTCTGTATGGAGAAGTGTTATTTGTAGTACAGTATGGTTTTGATAACCCTTCTAAATTTATTTGTATATTGGTTCATCATGTGTGTGTATATACTGTGTGTATATATATATATATATATATATATATATATATATATATATATATATATATATATATATATATATATACACAGTATATATATATACAGTATATATATATATATACATATATATATATATAAGTATATATATATATATATATAAGTATATATATATATATATATATATATATATATATATATATATATATGTATATATATATATATATATACATATATATATATATATAGGTAACAGAGCAGATGGCACACAAATACAGATGAGGACAGGTGCTTAGTCCCATATGGATGAATACAATCAAAGGCTCCTTACCAGGCAGACCAGAGAATCCAGGGAATCCAAAGCAGGCACAGCAAGGAAGAGACAGCACACTTGTTAGCAAAAAGAATTGTATTAGTGAAGCAGGCACAAAACACCAAAACACCAAAATATAAATATATATTTCTATATATATATATATATATATACACATATACAGAGTACATATATATATATATATATATATATATATATATATATATATGTAGAGGTATCAGTACCGTGTTAGCCGAGCTTCAATAATCAAAAAATAAATAGATGATACCGTTCTGTGGCTAACGAAATGCTTTTATTTGTATATATATATATACAGACAAAAAACAACAGCGCAGATATAAAACAATATGTTGAATATGGTTAAAATAAATTAAAAAACCACACTCTCAGACAATCAATCAATAAACGGTATATACCCTTACAGTCTACAAACCCTACAGACTTGCAGCCAAGTTAGGTCTGCGGCTCCACAACGCCGCTGGGAATGTATAGCAAAGAATGACCTAGGCGCACATGTGCAGGGGAAGAGAAAGGAAAAAAGAGGAAAAAATCATAGGGCAGTATATCAATCCAAACAGATTAGAAATCGGTAAGTTATGCACTTACTGCACCGACACACTTTATTCAAGCAAATACCCGGTATGTACCTGGCAGATACCTGGAATGCGCCGCTCCTCACCTCTGACAAGCCCCGTTGCATTTGCCTTCTCAGCCTGGGTTCATGCCTGGCTGATGGGCGGCTGATCTGTTAAATGATAATGATTAGGATTTAATTTGATGCAATGCTTCGCGTGTCTACCAGATGGCATAAATTCATGAATTGTAATGCAGTATATATATATGTACTGTGCAGTATTGCAGCCAGCGGGAATAAAATGCTTCAATCCCTGCTGGAAAATAACTCAATGCACTCGGGCAGAAAACAGTCACAAACCTCAATACACCCGGGTATACCCGAATTCGTGGGACTAGCCGAGCTCGAATAAAGTGTGTCGCCAGTGTACACTAGTAAGATCAATAAAGGCCTTTAATCCACTTTGGGACTCTCGAACTCAGCTCCTGTAGCATCAGAGCAGGTATATGCAAACACGTGGCGTTTCAGGACAGACACGTCCTCTCCTCAGACCATACACCGTCTGTCTGTCCTCAGACCATACACCTTCTGTCTGTCCTGAAACGCCACGTGTTTGCATATACCTGCTCTGATGCTTTTGAATACAAATGTGAGTCGAACGGAGCATTGGCAGTGAATTACACAGAGGGAAATCTCGCGAGAGCCGTACAAGACCGGATCACCTGATGCGGAAGCACTTGCCGGTGTGAGGAGGTCTGGAAGACGGCGTTCTATACCATGAGTGTGAGAGACTCGCCAAAACATTCTCTACTGCCCGTTTTTAACTCATAGAATGTGAGTTAAATACCATTGTTTTTTACCCTTAGATGTTTTATTAAAAGGTTTTACACATATGTTTCTCCTTTTATTCCCTACCCATCCCCTTATACGAGATCCATATCAAGGTATAGTCTGCTAAAACAGACTCAACGTGACTGCTGCAAGGAGCCTTCAGGATAAGCCCTTCCCAAGATCCAGGAGCCAAGAAACAGACGAACTACAGGAGCTGAGTTCGAGAGCCCCAAAGTGGAATAAAGGCCTTTATTGATCTTACTAGTGTAAGTGCATATCTTACCGATTTCTAATCTGTTTGTATTGATATACTGCCCTATGATTTTTTCCTCTTTTTTCCTTTCTCTTCCCCTGCATATGTGCGCCTAGGTCATTCTTTGCTATATATATATATATATATGTATAGGGATTGTTGTTATATATACTGTGTATATATATATATATTTATTTATATTCATGTATTTATTTATTTATTTAGATTTATTTATTAATTGTGGGGCTGCTGTGCATGATTTTTTTTTATTGTGGGTAGTGGGGGTGGGTGAAGGGGGTATTTGGCCCTTGGTGTGAGTTTAGGTCTTGCGGGGGGGCAGCACAATTAATAAATAAATCTAAATAATTAAATAAATACATAAATAGAAATAAATACATTTAAAATACATTTTTATTCATAGTGTAGATGTGCAGGGGGTCTCCGGAGCTGAACCGCTTTGGTTTTAGGTCTGGGGACCCCCTGCTTCCCGAGAGACAGCCCCCTTTATGAGGTGCCGGTATCCCTCTGCTTGGTTTTCATGCCGCGGTCACGTGATCGGGACCTTTAAATGCAGAGGGAGCAGGGGGTCCCCGGACCTGAAACCAACGGGGTTCAGCTTCGGAGACCCCCTGCACATCTACACTATGAATAAAAATGTATTTTAAATGTATTTATTTATATTCATTTATTTATATATTTATTTAGATTTATTTATTTATATTTGGGGCGGCTGCTGTGTGTGAGTTTTTTTTAATGTGGGTAGCGGGGGTGGGTGAAGGGGGTATTAGCCCCAACGGTGGTTGTTTAGGGCTTGCGGGGGGGGTAGCGGTAGGGGTTAACCCCTTTATGACCGTAGCGATATTAACTACAGAATAATGGTGGTTTGGTGAAGGTTTTCCCAATCCTTTTGTCGTTTTCCAAGATGTGCCAGTCTTTCATGATACTTCTACGAATAGTACATGATGAAGTACCAAACCACCATTATTCTGTTACCGCAGGGGCCGAAACATAGGTGACCTATTGACACAGGCAGATCCGGTATCCAAGTATGCCAGCCCTATGAATTGGCTCTCCAAAACTCCCGGTGTACATAAATGTCATGGCTGTATAAACTGTCAACACATGATATTGGGGTAAAGCTTTGTCCATCCACACAGAGGAAAAGCCATTAAAATAAAGGATTACATGAACTGTGAGAGTAATTTTGTTGTATACATCATCCGGTGTCCATGTGACCTGTATTATATTGGTAAAACCACACGTATGTTGAAGGAGCGTATGAGCTTGCACCGCTCCTCCATCAGGAAGGCATTACTTGACAGTACGAATAATGAGGATCTCAAACTACAACCGGTAGCGAGACATTTTAAAGATCACAAGCATAGCTTGGCAACGCTACGATGCATGCCCATCATGCAAGCACATGCTGGCCCCCGTGGAGGAGACAGGGGCAAATTGCTGTTACAACTTGAAACACGCATGGTTTTTGAACTGAACACAATGGCTCCGCGAGGACTAAATGAAGATTTCAAATTAGGATGTTTTTTGTGATTGCATCTTTTGAATTTTTGTTCTGTGTCCTTTTCTCTTCATTAATGCATAGATGCTCATAATTAGGTTTCCATTTCCGGGACATTGCATTATTGTTCCCCAATGGTACAGTACTGAATATTAATATTTAACCAGTATGTCATTTACAATTGCCTAATTTATATGCTTGTTTTTGCTCTACCTCCTCCTTTCCCTTGTTATTCCTCCCTATCCTTGCCCTCCCTCCCCTTGCCATCTAAACAGTCACCCTCAGCTCTGGAAATTGTTTTTATTACCCTTATGTGTTGATTCACTTGTTCCTTCACAGTCATTTTCTTTAGGGAGCTGCCACGCTGATGCAATTGACACTGAATGGGGTACCAGATCGGCGTGACGTTCTGGTGCTGTCACAGAGCCTTACACATGCGCAACTTTACTTTGAGCTGACTTCCCAGGAGTTTATAATGCCACACATGCGTTTCCTAGCAACATTGGATGCTAGGATTTTTTTGTCCACCGGGGGAGCCTGTACTCATCTGCACATGTGCGATAGAATACATTGCTCTGTCTCCTGATTTCCAAGATGGCCGCCGTACTACCTCATACACTGATTGCACTCGTGGAGCTCCAGGATTGTACAATTAGCTGCCTCTAATTGTCCTCACATGGTGAACTATGGGGTATATATGTTCTCTGGGTGTCATTGTCTGGTAGAACCCCCTGAGGAAGGTCCTGCCAGGACCGAAACGTTGGGTTTATAGTGTGCTGTTTTGTCACTGCTAATACATGTCTTTTTGCTATATCTGAGTGTTGCTGCTTTTGTGCCTTCTCTTATGGGAAGACAGGGATTCTATATTGAATTCTATGGAGCATGCACCTTGACTTTACATTTGTTGCTTGGAGTGCTGGCTGCTGCTTTTTGTTATATATATATATGTAACGGGTTTCCCCCCCCCCCCAATCGCAGATTATACTGGGGGTGCGGAGAAACATACAATGTTACCATATTTATTTTATTTATTTATTTATTTATAAAATATTTTACCAGGAAGTAATACATTGAGAGTTACCTCTCGTTTTCAAGTATGTCCTGGGCACAGAGTAAAACAAATAATACATGGTTACAAGTACAGTTACATAAATGAACAAGGTATACATTATATACAGAGACATTGCGTGCACAGTTAAAGAAAATAAATATTATGAGCGTATGAAACAGTTACAGACCAGATTAAGGTGTGAGACAGCCTTAGATTTGAAAGAACTTAAGCTGGTGGTGGCTATGAGAGTCTCTGGTAGGTTGTTCCAGTTTTGGGGTGCACGGAAGGAGAAGGAGGAACGTCCGGATACTTTGTTGAGCCTTGGGACCATGAATAGTCTTTTGGAGTCTGATCTCAGGTGATAGGTGCTGTATGTGGTAGGGGTGAGGAGCTTGTTCAGGTAGGTGGGTAGCTTGCCCAGAAAGTATTTAAGGGTGAGACAGGAAAGGTGAACTTTGCGCCTAGACTCTAGTGATGACCAATCTAGTTCTTTGAGCATTTCGCAGTGATGTGTGTTATAGTTCCATTGGAGAACAAAACAACAAATTGAATTGAAGAGGGTGTCAAGTTTGCTAAGTTGGGTTTGAGGAGCCAAGCCATATACTATGTCTACATAGTAAATAATTGGCATTAGCATCTGCTGTGCAATACGCTTTCTGACCAGGAGACTTAGGGAGGATTTGTTCCTGTAAAGTACCCCTAGTTTGGCATAGGTCTTGGTTGTCAGGGTATCAATGTGCATCCCGAATGTTAAGTGGGAGTCAAACCATAAGCCCAGGTATTTAAAACTAGTGACAGGTGTTAGGGTGGTGTTAGCGTTGGTTCTAATCAGGAGCTCAGTCACTGGAATCTTTACAAATTTAGTCTTGGTCCCAAATACCATTGTTACAGTCTTGTCATTGTTTAAAAACAGTTTGTTTTGGGAAATCCAGTTTTCGAGTCTCAAAAAGTCAGACTGTAGTATGTGTTGAAGGTCAGATAGTCTATGGCTGTGTGCATATAGGATTGTGTCATCTATACATGTGTATTGAGGCTTCCTTACAAGCTGTGGGAAGATCATTAATGAACACTGAGAAGAGTAGGGGCCCCAGAACAGAGCCTTGCGGGACACCACAGGTGATATCCAGGGGGTTGGAGTTAGAGCCTGAGATGGACACATGTTGGGATCTTCCTGATAGGTAGGACTGAAACCAGTTTTAAGCATGTTTCCCTATTCCAGAGCTCTGGAGTTTGTTAATCAGGATAACATTGTCAACTGTGTCAAAAGCCTTTGCAAAATCTAGGAATACTGCACCAGTGAGTTGTCCCCGTTCCATTCCACACTGGATTTCATTGCAAACTTTTAGCAGGGTAGTTACGGTGGAGTGTTTGGGACGAAACCCAGACTGGAATTGGCTAGGGAAATGTGTCTTGGTGTAGAAATCGCTTAATTTGAAGTGGACACATTTTTCCATTACTTTGGATAGAATTGGAAGAAGTGAGATTGGCCTGTAGTTTGAGACAGTGTTTTTGTCCCCACTTTTGAAGATTGGGACAACTCTGGCAGTTTTCCAGGTCTTAGGGATATGGCCTGCAGACAGGATAGAGTTGACTATGGACGCAATTGGTTTGGCAATGGCTGGGGCACCAAGTCGTAGGAACCTAGATTGTAGTAAGTCGGGTCCACATTGGCTGCTTAGTTTTAGTTTGAGGAGCGCTTGTGTAATCTCCTCTTCAGATACTGGGCTAAATTGGAAATTGTGGGCAGTGTTGGGAGGGGGTGGGACTGTAGGGATACTCCCAGGATGAGATTCATGTTTGGGGTTTGTGCTGCGTTTCGCTAATAAGTTAGTGGCACACCCCACAAAGTAATCATTGAATGCATTTGCAATGTCAGTGGGGTTTGTCAGAGTAATATCCCCCTTAGTGATATTACTTGGTTGTTGATGGTTAGGAGGCTGGAATATATTGTTGATAACCTTCCAGAAGTTTGCTGGGTTTGATGTATTTTGGTGGAGATTGTCAGCGTAATATTGTGCTTTTGCATGCCTTGTTTGCCTTGTGCACATGTTCCGCATGCATCTGTAGTGATTGAGATCCTTGGTAGTGACAGTTACTTTGTAGCTTTTCCACAAGGCATCCCTGAACTGGTAGAGTGCTTTAAGGTCAGGTGTAACCCATGGAAGGTGGGCCCCCCGTACCCTTATTTTGCATAGTGGAGCATGGGTATCGCAGAGTTTTAAGAACTCGGATTGGAAATAGTCGAGCGCAGAATCGGGGTCGGGAATTAAATCAATTCTGTGCCATGGGCAGTTGGTAAGGTCATCCAGAACTGTTGTGGGTTAAAGTTTTTAAATGTTCTAGTGAGGAGAACTTTAGGGCTTGAATGGGGCGGTTTAATTTTCCTTACACAGTACACTATTGCATGGTCACTGAAAATATCAGGAAGGATGCCAGAGGAATGGATTCTGATGGGGTTTGAGGAGAGTATCCAGTCTAGCAAGGAATGGTTATGCAATTTCAGGTTTATCCGTGTGGGTTGGGAAATGAGTTGCGATAGGTTAAGTGACTTGAGTTGTATCTGGATTTTGTGGTTTTTAGGGTCAAGCCAATTGAAGTTGAAATCCCCAAGAACTAGCAGCTCACTCTTCTCATTCAGAGAGGAAATGGAGCCAAGAAATTGAATGATATCAGTCAAGGATTGTAGAGGGGCTTTAGGGGGGCGGTAGATGCCAGCAAGCAAGATGGGCTTAGAAAAGGGGAGGCAGATTTTGCCAACTAGAGTTTCAAAAGAGGGTGGACTTGGTGGGCAATTTAACAGTGTAAATTGTAAGGTGTCTGCAATATAAAATAACACCCCTCCTCCTCTCTTTGACCTATCTCTCCTAAAAATGGAGTATCCCTGAATGGCGTGATTTGCATCAGGGGTTTTAGGGGTTAGCCATGTTTCTGTAAGAATGATGGCTTTGGGTTTATGCATAAGGCACCATGCCCTTAGTTCGTCCAGTTTGGGCAGCAGGCTCCGGATATTTATATGGGCGACAGATAGCCCTTTTTGGAATTTAAAGGTGGAATTCTCAGGGGCATGGGACAGAGCTGAAATGGGAGGACCTGGGTTAGGTTCAATATCACCTGCTAAAGAGAGTACTAGTATGAGTAAAAATTTGGGTAGTTGTTTGCAAGTTGTAGATTTGTGGTGTTTTCCATTAGAGTGAGCAGTGGTTGGAGTGCTGGTTTTTAGAGTTCTCCACCAACATTCAGTAGATAGTGCAAGGCTTTGGAGTAGTCCAGGGTGTATGGTGATGTTGGGTGTGGGCCAGGATGGAGGAGTTTGTAGTGGATAGAGGGAGTAACATCTCCATGAGACCAGGAGAAAGAAAATTTTTTAAATACATTGCAGGTTCATGATGGCAGAGGTAGGCAGTGCTGCAAGGAGCTGTTGTGAGCAGAGTGAGTGTGACAGACTAAACAGCAGGTGTGTGCCTGTTCCTTGTCAAATGTTTAGCTGTATTGCAATGCTAGAGTCAGTTCAGTGTTTCAGTGTATTGTGCAGTCAGTTTTGGGAGAGACTGCAGTGAGTAAGTTGTAAAGGGGTGGGGGGTTGAAATAGGCAGGTTAGCAAGCATGGGATCATCTGAGTAGCTTACCGTTTGTTGTCTTGAGTAAAAGAGTGTGCAGTAGATCCAGTCCCCAGTCACCTCTAGTCAAACTGTAGTCTAACTGTATTTATCACTTAAAAACCTCACTTTAAATGCCTCACTGCCTAATGCAGTTCCTGCAAAGATGCAGGAAATGTGTTGGTATTATACAGATAAAAGCAGTCACATGACCCTCCCCCTCCCCAATCAATCAGCTTGTTCCATAGGTGTGGTGCATTACCTGTTGGCTCGCAGGAGGGCTGAGCTTCCGCCATGGGGAACCTGGGGCAATTATACTAGGGGTACTCACTTACAATGATGCAGCGCCTCCACCTGCGATGGCTCCCACCAGAGGGGGAGTGGTTCCTCACAGGACAATCAATAATACCATACACAGCATGTATATTAACCATAACCTTTTACTAACAAGCAAGCAACCATATCACATCAATACCTTAATAACCTGTGTCCCTCTCTAGAGGAGACACTTGCTGCGTCGTGCGGACGCTTACGCTAACTTGCACCACGGCGGGCGCCCACAATCTATACGTCACTGCGGACGCTAACCCTTGTATGTCACGGCGGACGCTAACACCCCCACAGAATGATCTCTCCCCGTGTTCGGTGAACCCAGCCCAATGTCTCGCTCTCCCAAGTCATATACCAGTGTGTGTGTGTGACTGCGCAGCCACTATGTCTGGGGATAGGCCTTGTTGGTGCACGTGAGGTAGTGGGTTACCTGCCCGTGCTCCAGCCACGGGTGCTGCTATACCACCGGGGTTGGATCGTCGTGATATCCTCCTACGCGTGGGGTGAATTCCGGCGTGGACAAATATCACCGCAGCTATACTCCGTCTGTGCCTTGGCGAGGATCTGTATGCTGCCCGCAGGCCGCAGTCACTGCTGGCTTGGCCTCCGTGAAGATAGTCCAGCTCTCTTTCAGCAACCGATCAATATTCTTGGTCCACTACTAATAACTAGATAATGGGGCAGAGTCCCTAACCTAGGGCTAGTCCCTACAATACACAGCTAGGATGACTCAGGGTTATCTGGGGCCTAGGGGAGTACTGGCCTAGTGCAGGGAGTCACTGACTCCTGCACCCTACCTCCTTCCCCTAGCTGCTCCTCTCACCAACTCACTAGCGTGCTTCAAGCCCGCGAAATGTATCACTTTGTTGCAAGCAGAACTCCTGCAGCCCTATTGGCTCCCTGGCGTCATGGGGCCACTCCAGAGGCTCATGGGACTTGAAGTCCCCTTACAGAGCCCTCCTCTGATTGGCCAGGGCTTCGCGGGCTATACTGGCTCTTCACTGCGCATGCGCGAACTCCCTGGTGTCCTCCCGGTGCAACGGCCCGATCGCGTCCCCGGCAACCGGCCCGATCGCGTCCCTGACAACCGGCCGCAACTCTAGGTAATGTGCGGCTCGCGCACCAGTACCCCTCACTCCCTCGTACTCGGCGGCCCTGCGCAGCGGAAGAAGGGGGGTCAGTATGGCAAGGGGGACCTGGTTACATATATATATATATATGTATGAAACAAAAAAAAGGGGGGGTTGCTGCAGCTCCGTGTTGAATTTATGTGAAAAAATAAATGAAATTAATATTCTTGTATAAAATTTCTAAAAATCATAAGTGTGTACACTAAAGATAAAAAGAAAAATGTATATAACATATATTAAGTGCTCCTATTTAGTGAACTACAATTTAAGACAACACTTCAAAAACATACAAAATACAAGCAGAAAGAAAAAATGTATAAAAACCAGTCCTTAAATTGAAGTCCTTAAATTGGGGGAATAGTGCTGGTATGAGGGCGTATCCGGCAGCTCTCAGATAGGATGAACCACATTCAGATGACACCTATTGGAGAAAAAGATGAGAGAGCGCACGCCCCATAGCGTAATACAGTACATTTATTTGGGAAAGGGACAATGGGAGGGTGGGGGTAGAAAATCCACTCACAAGGGTAAGTTAATAATCAAGCAGTGTGTGATACATATCACCTCCAACTCTGGTCACTCAGCATCCGGACCCTGCACTCCAACTCTCACTTGAAGCTGCTGGTAGATGTTCTCCGGTGCATGAGTCCAAAAGCTCCTTAAAATCAATGGTGCAATCTTTGAGTTTAGGTACTAACTCCAATGTCAGCCGGCCACAATGTGAATCAGCGCTCAATGTGGCCCGTCATGCGCTTGCGTGATGACGCAGTTCCGTTCCCTGATGCGTTTCGTCACGTGCTGTGATTTTCTCAAAGGGTTGTTGAGAAAGTCACAAATCCCTACTCTGTTTGTTTTTCTCTGATGAGAAAATCCCTACTCTGATTGGCTCTAGTACCATGTGTCAGGCTTTCAATGACATGACATCCTTTCTCCCCCAAGCCCCTGTCACATGATATACTAGAGCCAATCAGAGTAGGGATGAAGTTCCCACGCTCTGATTGGCTGCCGTACCATGTGTGGATGGCCATGTTTCTTTTAATGGCGTCATCTTAAAGGCAATTGAAGCAAAGCCATTCTGATTGGCTGTGCTTTCATTGCCTTTAAGTGACGTCATCAGTTTTTTTTTTATCGGCCAAAACACAAGGTTTTCACGGTCCAATCAGAGCCGTGGGAACCATATGACGAAAATGTGACGTCATAGGCCTTTAAAAGCCTATGTCGTCTCATTTTGAAGCCAGACGCCGAGGAGGAAGGACCTCCGGAGAAGAAAGAAAACCAGGGCGTGGCCGAAAACGGGAAGAAGACCCCGGAAGAAGGTAAAAGAAAGAAGAATACAGATGAAGATGGATTACAAGTAGAAGACCCGTGGATTGATTTGGATTTTTAGTTTAATGTTTATTTTTTTATGGTTTGTTATTTTATGGGTTCCTGTGCCGTGTGGTTTTGTACGTGAGTAACCAGTTCAACGGGAGTCGGTGGGGCCAAGTAATGGTAAGTGAAGTAAAAAATGTATTTAATTCAACTAGTTAATTTTTTTAAATTCTGTTCTTTACATGTTTATTTAATTATCTGTGGTATATCATTTCTTGCCACTGTATGTATGTATGTATGTCTAGAGAGATATATACATACAGGGTAAGTAATGATAGTGTTGTAAAAGCTTGCTGTGTTTTTAATTATTTTGACTATGCATGTATGCTTAAATGTGTGTTTAAAGTCTTTTAAAATTAGATAGATGTAATTGTTGCTATTGTATGTTGTTTTAGAGGTCAGCGGTAGCCTTCATTGTTAATTTTTTATGCTTCTTGGTACTTATATATTTTGAATACTAGAAAACAAAGACACCCTCAGGGCAGCACTCGTTGTATATGAAAATGTAGTGATGATAGACTTAAAATTAAAATGCTTTAATTATGTTAGTTAAAATAAGTGTCAAAATCGTTGAAATAAATGAACAACTGACAGTGGTAAAACAACACACAAAACAGACACAAATACACAATACTTAAACTGACATCTAGGGGGAAAGGTAGAGATCCTACCTATCTGCTAATTAGCAGTGATGAACAATCATTAACTGAATAGTTTGCCCCCTGGTTCAGCAATAACAAGGTTAAAAAGCCTGTAAAATAGATACAGGTGACGGTGGACTGACATGCAAAGATATATGCCAAAAAATGTAATGCAAAATATGCAGTAATAGAGTGAAAGCTCACTGGTGATGGTATAGTGCAGCCATAATCAACTAAATGTTGAAATAGCTCTGGTCGTGGAGGATCCCTAATTATGGGATAAAACAGCTTTAACTGTAAGTTGGTAAAGTAGGTGATCTAAGTGTTGATAAACAGTGCGCACAAGAGCTCACAAAGTGTGATACTTAGCTCTGGGGCACGGTTCTAGTCCGTATCCAGTTATAGCCCCCTAGTTCAA
Source organism: Ascaphus truei (assembly GCF_040206685.1). Classification (NCBI taxonomy): domain Eukaryota; kingdom Metazoa; phylum Chordata; class Amphibia; order Anura; family Ascaphidae; genus Ascaphus; species Ascaphus truei. The sequence goes on from NC_134485.1 coordinate 279,356,759, forward strand.
ATGTGCCATTGTCACGCTTATTGAAGCCTCTTAACACGCAGAAAACACAGATAGTTGAATAGTTAAATGACTGTCGATAGCTAAGTGCACAAGAGCTTACAAAGTGTAATATCCAGCTCTGGGGCACGGATCTCGTCCGTATCAAGTTATGGCCCCCTAGTTCAAATGTGCCACTATAGCAAATCCGGTAGCAGGTAGCAGAACCAAAGTGAGCAGCCACATATAGTTAGCAGAGGGAAGGAAGGGGTACATATATTGCAGTAATAGTGATATGCAGCAGTTACATTTGAATATTCAGGGTAGGGTAATAGTAAACACACCGTGCCCCTATCAAAAGTATATACCAAGCCCTCGTCAGAGCTTGCGCAATGTAGTAACGCTGATGTGAGTTAGTTGCCAGCTCAAAATTCAACAGGCAGCGAAACAACATAAAATACAGAGTGTCTATTGCATATAAACATTGTATCCCTTCATGCATACATTGTATGCATATATCGGCACTTAGCAGTGCCTCTCACCCTCTGCCCGGCAAGTACACGTCAATACGTGATGACGTCAGTCCTGTAGCCGCCTCCCACCTGACGCACGTTTCGCTGGGGCGCTTTTTCAAAGGTGGTGACGTGGAGAGCTACACACAAGGTATATATAGTGTGTGTTGAATGACCAGCTAATGCAGGGCAGCTGAGTTTAACCAGTTAATTCTATTGCAGGAGAACGGTGAAGTACTTGGTGCTGCAGACGGAACCTATTGGAAGCCTGCACCAAGCAATAAAATTGAGAACAGACAAGACGTGATATTTATTGGTTCAGAGGCTGTATGAACGCTGTGGTGTATCTAGGGAAACAGGGTCGCAGAATATGGTCATGCGGCCAAACCCTGTATAGGGTAGATGTTTCTTAAATATCGGGGACCAGAGGGCCCAGGGGATTAGGTGTGGTGATATTTGTGCTCTAAATAAAGGGAGAGAATAGAAAACCCTCATTAATCCCTCTAGGTGCCAAAGTACCCAATAGATAGATCCATTTGGACTCTTTCTGTAAAATGAGGCGATTCCAGTCACCCCCTCTCGGACTTGGGGGGACGCTTTCAATCCTTGTAAAGCAAAGGTTAGTAATGTCACCACCATGCACCTGATGTATGTGGTTGGCTAAAGGGGTGTCCAGATGATTCCGTATTGCCCCTAGATGTTCCAAAATACGCTGGCGGAACTCACGGATGGTCTTGCCCACGTATTTTTTGGTGCATTGACAACTGACTTGGTAGATAACCCCCTTAGTCCTGCAGTTAATAAACTGCCTGACTTTGAAACATTTGGTATTGTTCCAATTAAAGAAGGTTTTAGAAAGCGACAGGTGGGTGCAGGCCTTGCATCCCTAGTTAACTATTCAACTATCTGTGTTTTCTGCGTGTTAAGAGGCTTCAATAAGCGTGACAATGGCACATTTGAACTAGGGGGCTATAACTGGATACGGACTAGAACCGTGCCCCAGAGCTAAGTATCACACTTTGTGAGCTCTTGTGCGCACTGTTTATCAACACTTAGATCACCTACTTTACCAACTTACAGTTAAAGCTGTTTTATCCCATAATTAGGGATCCTCCACGACCAGAGCTATTTCAACATTTAGTTGATTATGGCTGCACTATACCATCACCAGTGAGCTTTCACTCTATTACTGCATATTTTGCATTACATTTTTTGGCATATATCTTTGCATGTCAGTCCACCGTCACCTGTATCTATTTTACAGGCTTTTTAACCTTGTTATTGCTGAACCAGGGGGCAAACTATTCAGTTAATGATTGTTCATCACTGCTAATTAGCAGATAGGTAGGATCTCTACCTTTCCCCCTAGATGTCAGTTTAAGTATTGTGTATTTTTGTCTGTTTTGTGTGTTGTTTTACCACTGTCAGTTGTTCATTTATTTCAACGATTTTGACACTTATTTTAACTAACATAATTAAAGCATTTTAATTTTAAGTCTATCATCACTACATTTTCATATACAACGAGTGCTGCCCTGAGGGTGTCTTTGTTTTCTAGTATTCATCCTGTTCTCTCCCCTTATTGCACCGTTGTTTATTTCACTTAATTATAGGCTGATGCGAGGGTTTTCATCCCCTTCCCTTCCCCCATTGTTGTATACTTATATATTTTCACAGCCTACATTGCTGAGTTGCAGGTTTGAATTAGTTAATTGTTTAATTGTTAGGGATTGAATGTAAATTGTTTAGGGATGTCATTATTGAATGGTAATTGATTTATGTTTACCGGATTGGTTACAATAGTATATTTGTTTGGAGTTATCTGTATTTGGATTGAAATGTTATTGTTAACATTCATTAGCAGAATGTATATGGTGCATAGATTGTATGCATCATATATTCAATGTTAATGCAATGTGTTGATTGTGATTAGAGGTTTTTGATTGGCATTTTATCTTTTTGATTGTAATATCAGTTAGGAATATGACAGGAAATTACTTGTATTGTAGTGTGCATTAATGGAGAACTGTTATTTTGAGTACTGCATGTTTTTGATAACCCTTCTACATTTATTTGTACATTGGTTCATCATGTGTGTGTATATATATATATATATATATATATATATATATATATGTGTGTGTGTGTGTATATATATATATATATATATATATATATATGTGTGTGTGTGTGTATATATATATATATATATATATATATATATATATATATATATATATATATATATATATATTTATATTTGCATGATGAAACCAATGTACAAATTCATGGGTTAAGGGTGGGTATCAGGCCAATGTGGCTTAACCCCTTAATTACCTTTACAGTTATTATCCGATATGGTATTTAAGGGGTTAATTGATATCTCAATGTAATTGCAATGTATTGGCATTGTATTGGCTATGTTTTTTGTGGGCAAGACAAGGATGTTGCTGGCGAATGAGACTTCTTGTTGATAAGGTCAGTAGTACTAAATTTAGTTGAATATGCAAGTTAATGTTTTTAATAATGGGCAAATAATCTATTATCCCTATCTGGATAATAGTTATTTTGCACATTATTGTACTGTAGATGTTGGGGGGGGGAGGGAATGTATTGAATGTATAGGCTAGGTTTATTTTTTTTTACATTCAGGGTTTGTTCCGTGGCTCCGCGTGGGACCTCTGGAGACCACCTGCGGGTCTCCTCGGGTATCTCACGGGTATCAGGCTGGCGGTTCCAGGTGTGACACATGCGGGGATGAAGTGGTGGCCTCACATCTGTGGGGGCACCGCCGACCCATAGTGAGCACTCGTGAGTTCCCCAGACCCCCGTGGGAACAACCCGAGGCCCCGCAGACACCTGTGGGTCTGACCTGGGGCTCCCACACATCCTTGGGCCTACCGTGGGAACCCAATTGTGGACCACGGCAACCCAAGGAGACCACCTGTGGGCCATGGTGCTGGCGGGACCCACCAGCAGGCCTCCAGAACCTGTTTGAAAAGGGCTGCTGGTACCCTGTAGGTCTGTCAGGTGCCCCACCAGCCCACCGGGGACTCGCGTGGGTCTGCGTTATGAACCCTGTATGTAAAAGGATAAATATTTTATTTATGGGGGGGCACAGGGGGTGGGTAATGTATTTATTAAATATAATTATGTTTATTGTGG
>NC_134485.1:279365411-279395411 GCF_040206685.1 Ascaphus truei
TGGAGGAAAAGTATATGATCAATGACCCAGTATACAGCCAGGAAAAATAATATATTACCAAAAATAAAGGGGGAAGAAAAAAGCAAACAGGGAAAAAAATGATATAAAAATAATAATCATACCCTGCCTAGCAATTCCCCAAAAAAAAGAAAACAATGAGAACTGATGAAGCAAACAAAAACAAAAAAAAAATTATACCTATTAATGACATGCTAACAAACAGAGTCATACAAATGGAAAATACAGCAGTGCATAGCACTGCAAGGACAAGTAATGCCCAGACAGCAAAGAGAGTTAATACTCAGCTGTAGCAGCGTTGAGTGAGGCATGTGTCCATCAGATTGTAGAAGGTTTGTTCCAATGTTTGTGCATAGCAAAAATAAAGAGAATCAAAAAATGCTGCAACAGATCCTTCACAAGTCCATCCAAATAAAGATTACATGGGGGCTGTCAGAGAGTAAACACTCAACGCGTTTCACCCGTCGGTGGGCTTCTTCCCGGAGTGGTAAAATTTAAAGTGCAGGCGAGCAGTGTTATATAGGAGGAGAAGTAATCAGTTGCAGCATTGTCAGTATTTCCTTATCCAATAGAAGATGCTGGCCAAGTTCAATTGCATCACACACACCAGTGCAAGTAATAATGTAATTACTTAAGGTAACAACAGGTTAAACAGGTTGAACCTATATATTAGCAGTGGTGCGCATGTGCTTATCAACTTTGCTAACAGCAGCCAGTGTCACCATAAAAAAAGCATATAGGTAGCCTAGATCACAGGCAATAAGAGATAAAAGATCCCTTAGAAACTAGTAAGGCTGCTATAAACATATTGATCATCTGAACTTGATCACTGTCATTTCATTATGCACAAGATCGTAGACAGAAGGCAGCAGTCATATTTCAGAAAGTACTTGTACTGCTGCAGAGTCCTAAGTTGTATACATCGCTACTCATCACAGTCTCAATTGTGTCAGCAATACATTACTACTAATGTTGGTTTAACAGTTTCTAAAGACATATATAGACTTATATCAATTATTACATAGCACTGCATCTTGATAGGTATTGATCCCATCACAGTGCGCATGTACTTATCAACTTTGCTAACAACAGCCATAGTCACAGTAATAAAGCATATAAGTAGCCTAGATCACAGGCAATATGAGATAAAAAAATCCCTTAGAAACTTGTAGGGCTGCTATAGACATGTTGATCATCTGGAATTGATCTCTGTCATTTCATTATGCACAAGATCATTGGCAAAAAACAGCAGTCATATTTCAGAAAGTACTTGTACTGCTGCAGAGTCCTAAGTTGTATATATCGCTACTCATCACAGTCTTAATTGTATCAGCAATACATTACTTCTAATATTGGCTTAGCAGCTTCTAAAGACATATATAGACTTATATCAATTATTGCATAACACTGCATCTGGATAGGCGAGGATCCCATCACAGTGATGACTCTGAAGCAGAAGTTGTGCAAGATCAGACGTCAGTAAGATATTTATCTGATGACGTCATCAGCCAATCACATCAAGAACTGGCGTGGATGCAGGTATCAATTCATATATCAGTGCACTGACAAGAAAAGGACATGCATGTTAGTAGAATAGAGTTACATTAAATTTAAAGCTATTATATAGCAAATTGCAAAATTGATGAAATGAATAAAAGAGTAGATGATCACATTATATCATTAAAAATAAATCAATGATTTAAAAATATAAATAGTAAAACAGAAAGGAAAATGATGCATAATTATGTAATTTAAATTTGAGAGGTTGAGGGCATGCTTCTTCACTAATTTCCAACGATTCATTGGTCCTGTAAGATTTCATATGTATACAGTTTCAAAAATAAGCTACAGAAACATAGCAAACCCTAAGGAATCGTTAAGTCCCATAGGTTGCATAGTGTTTAGGAGAACGATCCAGCGGCATTCCTTTTTAAGGAGTGCTTTCTCCAAATCCCCACCTCTAATGCCTAGGGCCACTTTATCAAAGGCAAATGCTGTCAAGCACGTACTGTCAGACGAATGGTATTGTAGGAAATGTCTGGCTACAGATGTTATCTTTTTAAATGAGTCCAAGTCCCGTTTTGCGGTTTTGATATTTCTTGTATGTTCCAGGACCCTGAAGCGGACTTCACGTGTAGTCATGCCAATATATTTAAGGTCACAGGGACAAGTTAAACAGTATATCACACCCTTGGTCTTACAATTAAGGGTGTATCCAATATTATACTGTTTTGTATGATTACTGTTTAGAAACTTGTCGGTCTGTACCATATATTTACAGGCAGAGCAGCTGTTACATTTTGAAAAGCCCTTTTTTCTAATAGACAAAAAGGTTTCACTTGTATGGGGGACATAGTGACTATGCACAAGTCGGTCTTTAAGGTTAGGTGACCGTCGACTTGTCATGTTGACCCTGTCACCTACCGCCTCCCTTAATTCTCCATCTGTACATAAGACTGGCCAATGCTTCTGAAGGATAAGCTGGAGATCTTTCCACCTGTCATTATATGTACCAATAAAACGTGTTTTGGAGTCCTGAGCCTTCATTTTAGGATGTAATAATGTAATGCGTTGGCTATTTGCACTATGCTGACACCCAGCATGAATATGTTTACTGCTATAGCCTCTGGATCTAAATCTTGTACGCATCTCAGCAGCCCTAGACTCGAAGCAATCCTCGGTAGAGCAATAACGCTTTAACCTCAAGAATTCGCTGCGAGGAATGCCCCGAATCTGGTGCTGCTGGTGAAAGCTTGAGGCATGCAGGATTGAATTTGTAGAGGTAGATTTTCTAAAAATATCTGTACCAATACCGCCACTCTCATCAATGTAGATCCTGAGATCCAGAAAATCCACCGATTGAGTGCTTGATTTGCAGGTAAGTTTGATATTAAGTTTGTTGTGGTTGAGTACATCGACGAAACTCCTAAGCTCCGTAGCAGAGCCCTGCCAGAGAATAAGAATATCGTCAATGTATCTCAACCACAACAAAACATGCATAGTAAGATAAAGATTTTCCTCACAAAATACCACCTCCCTCTCCCACCAACCCAAAAATAAGTTTGCATACGATGGGGCACATGTAGCCCCCATTGCTGTCCCTCTTATCTGTAAATAAAATCTACTCTTAAACACAAAATAATTGTGATGTAATATAAATGAAAAAAGCTGTAAAAGAAAATTAGTGAGATTTGAGCTAAATGAAGACATTTTCAAAAAGAATTCCACTGCACATAAGCCATCTGTGTGGCTTATGGAAGTGTATAAAGCTTCCACATCACACGTGACAAGAATAGTATTGGCATCTGCCATGACGCCATCCAGACGAGAAAGTACGTCCATAGTGTCACGTAAGTATGACAGTAAAGCTTCCACTGCTGGGTGCAAGAAAGGATCCAGGAATTGACTGATGGGCTCACAGAGACTGCCAATACCAGCCACAATGGGTCTCCCAGGAGGATTAGTCATATTTTTATGAATCTTTGGTAACAAATATAGAGTTGCCATAATAGGGTGTTTTGTAATCAGGCTTTCTCTATTTTTGTTAGTTATTGTACCCATTGCACAGCCTTCACTGAGAATAATGTCAAGCTCTTTTTTGAACTTTTCAGTAGGATCAGCACTCAGTTCTGTGTAGCAATTGCGATCTCTCAATTGTTTGAAAGCCTCACGCTCATACTGAGACTTTGGCCACACCACCACATTGCCACCTTTATCAGCTGGTTTGAACTCGACCGTTGTCATTTTGCCAAGTTCTTTCACAGCACGCCATTCCTGGAAAGTAAGATTTTTGGCCCCTGAGCGTTCAGGTAGTTTCAGAATATCATTGGCCACCAGGGATACAAATACTTCTATCTGTGGGCATGTCTGAAATGGTGGGCAAAATGTAGATTTGGGTCGAAATTGAGCTAGAATCTTGGACTCACTTGGGACAGGGTCTTCATCTCCTACAAATTCTGTTGACATATCGGAGATAAGTTGACGTTCCATCATATTCCAACCATCATCTCCTTTCAAGTGTATGGAGGTATCTTTGCTTTTGGAATAGAATTTCCTCAGAAGAAGTTTGCGGCAAAATAGGTGTAAGTCCTTAATCCATTCAAACTTATCCATAGTTGAAGTTGGAGCAAAGGATAAGCCCCTTTTAAGGACATTAGTTTGATCCGCCGTCAGAGTAATATCTGACAAGTTCACAACTATCAATTCTTCGGACTCTTGGGATACCGTCACTTTTTCTTTGTTTTGTAACCATAACGTTGCCTGTCTCGCAGACGTCTTGCGTCCCCTCCGAGTCCTCCTCCTGCTTTGTCCTGTTGGCCACCTCTGCCTAAAAAAGGCGCTCTGTAGTTAGATCCTGCTCCTTGTGTGGCATCCGTATCTGATGATTCTGCTTCAGAAGAGGTGAAGCCTGGGGAGATATCAGCTACATCAGTCTTAGAAACATTCCTTTTGCCATGTTTTTTGCCCCTTTCCCAGCGGTAAACATTGTTTGCTTTGTAATCAGCGGAATCACGTAAAAATGTTGTCTTTTTGACAGTTGTAATGTCCTCCTCATATTTTAACAGTTCCAGCTCTATTTTAGCAATTAGATCTGTTGTTTCAGTTTCCATATTTTTCAATGTTAACTCTGTTTGTTCTGCTATGTCCTTTAATACACTTTCATCATGTGCACTTAAAATATGCATCAACTGAAAGGAACAGGTACTAAGTGTATTTTCCCATTGTTCCTTTAGTTTAACATCATTGAATTGGAATGCCGGGAATGTCTGCAGTCTTAGACCCCTTGGTATTAATTTATTGAAAATATACTTTTCCAAGGCGGTCTTGTTCCACCATACCCTCAATCTTTTTTGGGTAAGCAATTTATGTGTGTGCATATTGTCCTTATCTTTGCTGGTGGACACTATTACTTCAGACGGATTATCCTCATTTAAATTTGAGAAAATCTCATTAGCACTGGCTAACCGCCTTTGATCATTGCTGCTAATATTAATTTTCTCAGTCTGCAGATGCACCTGGGTCTAACAATCAATCTTGCAATAATGAGATGGAGCTAACAAACCATAAGCTAAGAAAAGCAAGTATAGACAAAACACACAAAAAAGGAAGTTGCTCAACACCTAATATTAAAGGTTAAATCAAGCCCCCAGATTAATACTGACTATAGGGGTAAAATAAAATATAAACCCCAAATTAAATCAGTTAGAAAAGTTATAGAGCTTGTTGGTGCTAGGGGATAATAACAACTATATAGAACACACAAATGAAAAGGACAAAGACAACCCCCTTATTAGCACTCTAAATTACACCTAAAGAAAATCTACTAATAAAGATTATATTGCAAGAACCAGATGCACTGCAGAGTCAGAAAAATTAACAAGTTTTTATTGGAATAACAGCAAGACACACTAACTTAAAAACATGAATATACTAAAGACAGCCTAACAAAATATATGTATCAAAAATATATTGGATAAAAGGGGGACTATTAATCTAGTGAATGAATTGTATTTTACCTCAAAAAAAACTAAAATGTGTCTAAATGAATATAAATTGTAACACAGAAGTAGTTTAATATAACCCTTGGAGGTAATACAAAATATTATAAATCCCTACTGGCATGAATGCCTAATAGAGAGATATATGATGGATTGTGGCATGGAGGAAAAGTATATGATCAATGACCCAGTATACAGCCAGGAAAAATAATATATTACCAAAAATAAAGGGGGAAGAAAAAAGCAAACAGGGAAAAAAATGATATAAAAATAATAATCATACCCTGCCTAGCAATTCCCCCAAAAAAGAAAACAATGAGAACTGATGCAGCAAAAAAAAAAAAAAAAAAAAAAAAAAAATTATACCTATTAATGACATGCTAACAAACAGTCATACAAATGGAAAATACAGCAGTGCATAGCACTGCAAGGACAAGTAATGCCCAGACAGCAAAGAGAGTTAATACTCAGCTGTAGCAGGGTTGCGTGAGGCATGTGTCCATCAGATTGTGATGGGATCATTACCTATCAAGATGCAGTGCTATGTAATAATTGATATAAGTCTATATATGTCTTTAGAAACTGTTAAACCAACATTAGTAGTAATGTATTGCTGACACAATTGAGACTGTGATGAGTAGCGATGTATACAACTTAGGACTCTGCAGCAGTACAAGTACTTTCTGAAATATGACTGCTGCCTTCTGTCTACGATCTTGTGCATAATGAAATGACAGTGATCAAGTTCAGATGATCAATATGTTTATAGCAGCCTTACTAGTTTCTAAGGGATCTTTTATCTCTTATTGCCTGTGATTTAGGCTACCTATATGCTTTTTTATGGTGACACTGGCTGCTGTTAGCAAAGTTGATAAGCACATGAGCACCACTGCTAATATATAGGTTCAACCTGTTTAACCTGTTGTTACCTTAAGTAATTACATTATTACTTGCACTGGTGTGTGTGATGCAATTGAACTTGGCCAGCATCTTCTATTGGATAAGGAAATACTGACAATGCTGCAACTGATTACTTCTCCTCCTATATAACACTGCTCGCCTGCACTTTAAATTTTACCACTCCGGGAAGAAGCCCACCGACGGGTGAAACGCGTTGAGTGTTTACTCTCTGACAGCCCCAGTGTAATCTTTATTTGGATGGACTTGTGAAGGATCTGTTGCAGCATTTTTTGATTCTCTTTATTTTTGCTATGCACAAACATTGGAACAAACCTTCTACAATCTGATGGACACATGCCTCACTCAACGCTGCTACAGCTGAGTATTAACTCTTTTTGCTGTCTGGGCATTACTTGTCCTTGCAGTGCTATGCACTGCTGTATTTTCCATTTGTATGACTCTGTTTGTTAGCATGACATTAATAGGTATAATTTTTTTTTGTTGTTTGTTTGCTTCATCAGTTCTCATTGTTTTCTTTTTTTTGGGAATTGCTAGGCAGGGTATGATTATTATTTTTATATCATTTTTTTCCCTGTTTGCTTTTTTCTTCCCCCTTTATTTTTGGTAATATATTATTTTTCCTGGCTGTATACTGGGTCATTGATCATATACTTTTCCTCCATGCCACAATCCATCATATATCTCTCTATTAGGCATTCATGCCAGTAGGGATTTATAATATTTTGTATTACCTCCAAGGGTTATATTAAACTACTTCTGTGTTACAATTTATATTCATTTAGACACATTTTAGTTTTTTTGAGGTAAAATAGAATTCATTCACTAGATTAACAGTCCCCCTTTTATCCAATATATTTTTGATACATATATTTTGTTAGGCTGTCTTTAGTATATTCATGTTTTTAAGTTAGTGTGTCTTGCTGTTATTCCAATAAAAACTTGTTCATTTTTCTGACTCTGCAGTGCATCTGGTTCTTGCAATATAATCTTTATTAGTAGATTTTCTTTAGGTGTAATTTAGCGTGCTAATAAGGGGGTTGTCTTTGTCCTTTTCATTTGTGTGTTCTATATAGTTGTTATTATCCCCTAGCACCAACAAGCTCTATAACTTTTCTAACTGATTTAATTTGGGGTTTATATTTTATTTTACCCCTATAGTCAGTATTAATCTGGGGGCTTGATTTAACCTTTAATATTAGGTGTTGAGCAACTTCCTTTTTTGTGTGTTTTATATATATATATATATATACACATAATCACACACACATATATATATATATTGATTAACACACATTCCCAGATAGCTCAAACTCCTACATCCACCACATCATGAAAATATATTTATGCCAAATGAGTGCTACTGAGCGTGGCAAATGAATACATACAACAGAAGACATGGGTGCCCAATGCTACATCAAATTGAAAAAAACATATATGGTAATGAGTATAAAGTTTAAATACTTGAATAATAATAGTAATTACTTGTTTTTTTAGTTAAACCCTTTGGCCAAAGCATCGTAAGCCTGCATACCAACGTCAAGGTAAACCAAAAATGCAGGTCCTAACACTAAAACTGTGAACCCTTCCTGTTACCTCTGTATGAGGGGAAGGACCTGCAGTGAGTCCTATCCATTTCAGCAAGTTGCCAGAACTTCCCAAGTTAAAAAAGTGGGGAGGGGTGAGCTCTGGGGGGAGGGGCCACCTTGCCTCCATAGACTGTTACCAGTCAGAAATTGATTAACACACATTCCCAGATAGCTCAAACTCCTACATCCACCACATCATGAATATATATTTATGTCAAAATGAGTGCTACTGAGCGTGGCAAATGTATACGTACAACAGAAGACACGGGTGCCCATTGCAACATCAAATTGACAAAACATATATATATATATACATATTCACATATATACATACATATACTCTCTCTCTGTGTATATATATTGTGGCAGGACGGCCTCGCGGTTGGGTCAGTAAGACGCTAGACATGATGGGAAACTTTAAACTGTAGTGGTTTACTAGCCACAACCAAATAAAGTACTGGTGCACTGTCTCTTTAAGAAACCAAATTATAGAAAATAAAACCTATTCCCTAACGGGAATCTAACTCAACTTCTTGAGCCCTTGCTAAGAGGGCAGCCAGGTAATCTGGTTATGCCCAAAACATGTGCTCCACAAAGTATAACCAATAAGTATAACAATAAAGTCTTATCTGTATTGCAGCTCCAATAGCAAACAGGAACACCGGTTCCGGGGAGCAAGCTGTGTCGAGCTCGCAGCATTCTTTATCTTTATCCTGGGTTGGGGTTCCAGCTGGTCCCAGCAGCAAAGCTCCTCGCAGGACTGGGGGATCAGAGCAACAGCTAGGGCTTCCTAGCTGGGAGAAGTCTTTCCACCCTCCTGGGGAAAAACAAGCTCGCCTTGTGTGAGTCACTTCCTGCTTTTAAACATGCAGTCTCTCAGGCATCCTGCTTAATTAGGCTGCAGGTGTATGCAGTTCTCCAACTGTAGGTTAAGTGGTTTAGTGCTGGAAAGTACACACATCCTCCATTCCAGCTTACTGAGTCAGTGACTCTGTCACATATCCCTCCCCCCAGCGAAACATTGTCCTGTGAGCGGCCCGAGCACCATTCCCGTGCACCAGCATCTTTGTCGAAAATGTCCGACGTCGGCCCTTTCCTCCCCCTTTTTTTTCTTGCCTTCCAATTTAGGCATTTTCTTTTTCTTTTTACCACACCATCTGGGCCTGAAGACTGGTACCTCACTATCTCCTTGTCTTGTGCCAATTTCAGTTTAAGGTTGATGTTTCGCTTTTGTTGTGTCTATTCTCGCAAAGGTTCCTGAGCATCCTGCTGTCTATTAGCTCTCTCTGCCAGGACTCTACGCCACACTGCGACCTTAATCTGCAAATCTTGATAATGCATTGTTGTCCTTGTCCTCTTGTGCTCAGAGTCTCCCTTACCCTGTAGAAGAGCCTTGATCTCCGTCAGCTCTTTGCATACAGTCGCCAGTGACTGTTTGGCCTTCTCTTGTGAAGACAGCAACTCTGTTTTAGTGGTGATGGCTTTTGGGCCTTTCTTCATCAGTGTACCTTCAGTGTTGGGTTCAACAATATTTATCTTTAGTACTTCAACTTGGTCGGAATTCTTATTAACCCGAAGTGCACCCCATGGTGCCTCTCTTTTACCATCAGCAGACTCATTGGCTTGGGCCTTTCTGTCTTTATTATTTAACTTACTCTGTTGGGAGAGTCGCTGGGCCATCTGTGCGGTCTTTCTCCTCTTACGATCACAGGCACACTTCCATCTCATTCGCCACTGTCTCTTCACAGTGACTGCCGTCATGGCAAGGAATTCATTTTGTGTCCCCTGGGCACTGTAGTATGATTGGATTTTTACCGTGCTAGTGCATCGCAATTTGGCCGTCGCATTCCATGCCTTGTGGAAAGTAGAATGTGGTACTGCAACGGTATCGCGGTCATGCTTCCTGGAGTGCCTTCCTTGCTTTATCTCTTCCGCCACCTTTTCCTTGGACTGCTTCAGTGACCCAAACGTCTGTCTTTGGATTGTAAGCTTTTCCTCCAGCTTCATCTGAGAAACCTCCTGCTGGGCAGCAGTAGAGTCCAATGTAGCATCCCGCTCAGTCTTCAGAGCCTCGAGCTCCTTGCCTAGGTCACACTTTTGTTTCTCCTCCATCTTGCGGCCAGCACACTCAGACTCCAGGTCTTTCCTCAGGTCTTGAAGCAGTCCTTCTGTTTTTCTTCTTTCTCTCCGTGCGGCTGCAAGTTCATCTTCTTTAGAATTGAGTCGTGATTCTACATCTCCTAGCAGACTCAGAGCAAGGCTTAAATCTGTCTCTGTTTCTATATTCTGGACCTGCAGCTGCTGGTGCTCCTCCCAGACCTTGTCCAGCTCCAGCTGTAGCCGGGCCCCCTCATTGGTCGTGTAGTCCAGCCGCTTGTGGATATCAGCCATCTCGGTTCCATGGAGCAATGTCAGGCAGGCCACCTGACGGACGGACACCTCCTCCCTCTTGGCGCGCTGCATCTCGCGCTCAGCCACCTGCATCTGCAACTCTTCAGTCTGATGCTGCCAGTCCCCTCTCAGGGCCTTCACCTCTTCCCGGTGCTTACTCTGGGTTTGCATAAGTGCCTCCTTCATCTTTTGGAGCTCTACAGTTCTTGGCGCTAGGATCGCTGCTGCTTCTGTTTTCCGGGCCTCTTTCTCCTTGGTATACTGACTCATTGGGATGGCGCTGCCTCTCTGCTTCTCCAGCCCTTGCTTCAGTCTTTGGACCTTCTCATGTTCCCTCTTACACTGAGTCACCTGGTTTCTTAGCTCCGCCTCCAGCGATGCTCTTGTGGCGCTCAACGTGACCTTCAGCTCCTCCAGGGCGAGGCATTATTTTTCTAGAATTTTCTCTGCATTCTTCAGTGCAGCCTGTACTTCTAATTTTTCTTGCGCCAATTGCGCTTTCACTTTCTGTGCTTGGTGAAACTTCTCAGTCCCATCACTGACCTGACCAGTCAGGTTTAAAACCTCTTCCTTCAGGTTTATATTCTCCATTTTCACAGTCTCTATATCCCTTAGGACCGTCTCATTGGCTTTCTTCAAAGTACCCAGCTCTGTAGTTAGACAGTAGCCCTCATGGCATGAGAGCTCCAGCTCTGTTTTGAGCGCGCAAGCCTCTTGGTGAGAAACTTCTAAGTCTTTGATGAAGTTTTGCACATCTCTCTGGGATATCTTATAGCATAGTCTCCAGTCAGGACTTGTTCTCTCTGATTCCATGGTACCAATTGCGGTGTTGGCCTTATCCAAACTTGTCATCAGCTCCTCCAACTCACTCCGTAAGAGACGCTCTGTTTTCTTTAAAGCCTCATACTCTTGTATAGCTGGGAGTATGCATGTCTGTACCTCAGCATTTGCTTCTCGCTCCGTATTCAGCTTCCCTTTGCTCCTTTTCCTTTGCCACCATTCCCATGACAATTCTGCCCATCACTCCGGTCTGCAGCACATCTTGGTGGCTTGCTGACGCCTGTTGTCCTGATATTGCAGGCTCAAGTGGTTCGGTCACTTCCTCTGTGACTTGAAAATATTTTTCTTTTTCTTCTTCTTTCTCTTTGTTTTATTAGTTCCAGAGACATCAGTGGTACTGGGCACACACACACACTGGTATCATCTTCCACATCTTGCTTGTACCCACAATGCGTTGCTTGCTTTTGCAGCTGTGGGAGACAATCTTCATCATGTTGCTCCTGTTGCCACTGTTTATATTTGAGAATGTGGGGACACACTTCCCCCGTGTGACCTGGTTCATGTCAGGCCCAGCATACTGTCTCCTTTAGCAGGTCACCTGGTTTCCTTCTAGCCGGCACGGTTCCGAATTCCTGGTCATTGACTCCAAGGTTATGGGGTCCTGCGCTCTGGACACTGGTCACTTTTGCTGCTTCCATCTGAGGGTACGGCTCTCTTCTCGGGGCCACATACGCGTCGTAATCATAATCATCATATGGCGTGAAGGGACACTGTTTTGTATGGTAATGTACAATGCAAAACTGACACATGACGGCAGCCATTTTAAAACCTGTTTTTTTTTTCCCACACCCGACGAGGCAGACTTTTCACAACACACGTAAGATGTACGTGCTTGCTTTACAATCTTTTAACCTTCTGGGTTCTTCTTAGGGCAACATCTTTGCCAAAATCCATTTTCACTTTCTTTTATACCAGACAGGGCAAATTTTACACACAGCACTTGCTAGCTGCAAATTGACTCGCTTCAGCAAAAGGCATTAGCTTTACACAGCAATCCTTTCATACCCAACGGGGCAAACTTTAAATTCAGCACTTGCTAGCAGTAAATTCAATGCTTCAGCAAAATAACGCTTTTTTTCTACTTGAGTTCAGTGTCTCAACACATCTTCATCTACTGCCCCCCAGAGGCGTAGCAACCCACTTCTGACACCGCCTGTGGCAGGACGGCCTCACGGAGGGGTCAGTAAGACGCTAGGCACGATAGAAAACTTTAAACTGTAGTGGTTTATTAGCCACAACCAAATAAAGTACGGGTGCACTGTCCCTTTAAGAAACCAAATTATAGAAAATAAAACCTATTCCCTAACGGGAATCTAACTCAACTTCTTGAGCCCTTGCTAAGAGGGCAGCCAGGTAATCTGGTTATGCCCAAAACATGTGCTCCACAAAGTATAACCAATAAGTATAACAATAAAGTCTTATCTGTATTGCAGCTCCAATAGCAAACAGGAACACCGGTTCTGGGGAGCAAGCTGTGTCGAGCTCGCAGCAATCTTTATCTTTATCCTGGGTTGGGGTCCCAGCTGGTCCCAGCAGCAAAGCTCCTCGCAGGACTGGGTGATCAGAGCAACAGCTAGGGCTTCCTAGCTGGGAGAAGTCTTTCCACCCTCCTGGGGAAAAACAAGCTCGCCTTGTGTGAGTCACTTCCTGCTTTTAAACATGCAGTCTCTCAGGCATCCTGCTTAATTAGGCTGCAGGTGTATGCAGTTCTCCAACTGTAGGTTAAGTGGTTTAGTGCTGGAAAGTACACACATCCTCCATTCCAGCTTACTGAGTCAGTGACTCTGTCACAATATATATATATATATATATATATATATATATATATATAGAGAGAGAGAGAGAGAGAGAGAGAGAGAGAGAGAGAGAGAGAGAGAGAGAGAGAGAGAGAGAGAGAGAGAAAAGTATATATATATATATTATACATACACTGTCTCTCACTGTGTGTGTGTGTGCATATAGATATAGATAGATAGATATTTTTCTCTCTATGTGTATATATATATATATATTGTATATATATATATATATATATACACAGAGAGAGATGAGAGAGAGAGACTGTCTCTCACTGTGTGTGTGTGTGTGTGTGTGTGTGTGTGTGTGTGTGTGTGTGTGTGTGTGTGTGTGTGTGTGTGTGTGTGTGTGTGTGTGTGTGTGTGTGTGTGTGTGTGTGTGTGTGTGTGTGTGTGTGTGTGTGTGTGTGTGTGTATAGAGATAGATAGATAGACAGGAAACACTGTACTTTCTAAGCAGGGGTTTAATTACAGGGTACAAAGCAGGTACAGGGTTAACTCATAACACAAAACAGAAACAAAAGACTTAACTCCTTCCAGGACTACTGACTAATACTGCTTAGTCCCTAACTAATCATGGGAGAACTAAACTCTTTTCCCACTTTTACCCAGTGTACCTACAGCAGGTCCCCTTTCAGTCTTTCGCAGGGCTGTCTTTGTGTGCCTTCCCAGATCAGTCCAGCAGCAGCGTCTCTCACCCTCTCTGTATAACTGTCAACAGTGTGTGTCTGGCAGCATGGGGGGTGGGGGGGGTAATCTCTGTATCACTTTCTGACTATACAGGCTAGGCTAATTAGCTCATTAACTCACAGCTGAACAGACCTTTCCAGAATGATTAACTCTATGAGAGCTGTAAAGTATTGTATTGTATGTCTTTATTTATATAGCGCCATTAATGTACATAGCGCTTCACAGTAGTAATACATGTGGTAATCAAATAAATAACAGATAATATAAATAACAGATCATGGGAATAAGTGCTTTAGACATAAACGTAACATTAAGGAAGAGGAGTCCCTGCCCCGAGGAGCTTACAGTCTAATTGGTAGGTAGGGAGAACGTACAGAGCTTGAAGGAGGGTGTTCTGGTAAGTGCGTCTGCAGGGGGCCAAGCTTTATGTATCATGTGTTCAGAATATTCACAGTGCTATTCATATGCTTCTTTAAGCAAGTGTGTCTTAAGGTGGGTCTTAAAGGTGGATAGAGAGAGTGCTAGTTGGGTACTGAGGGGAAGGGCATTCCAGAGGTGTGGGGCAGTCAGTGAAAAAGGTTTAAGGTGGGAGAGGGCTTTAGATACAAAGGGGGTAGAAAGAAGACATCCTTGAGCAGAACGCAAGAGTCGGGATGGTGCATATCGAGAAATTAGGGCTGAGATGTAAGGAAGGGCAGAAGAGTGTAAAGCTTTAAAAGTGAGGAGAAGAATGGAGTGTGAGATGCGGGATTTGATCGGAAGCCAGGAGAGGGATTTCATGAAGGGAGATACTGAAACAGATCTAGGAAAGAGTAGAGTGATTCTGGCAGCAGCATTTAGGATAGATTGTAGGGGAGACAGGTGAGAGGCAGGAAGGCCAGACAGCAGGAGGTTACAGTAATCAAGACAGGAGAGAATGAGGGCCTGATTCAGAGTTTTAGCAGTCGAGCAACAGAGGAAAGGGCGTATCTTTGTTATATTGCGGAGGAAAAAGTGACAAGTTTTAGAAATGTTTTGAATGTGAGGGACGAATGTGAGAGAGGAGTCGAGTGTGACCCCTAGGCAGCGTGCTTGGGCTACTGGGTGAATGATCGTAGTTCCAACAGTAATGTGGAAGGAGGTAGTAGGGCCAGGTTTGGGAGGAAGTATGAGGAGCTCTGTTTTAGCCATGTTGAGTTTAAGGCGACGGAGGGCCATCCAGGATGATATAGCAGAGAGACATTTAGAAACGTTGGTTTGTACAGCAGGTGTAAGGTCGGGTGTTTAAAATTATATTTGTGTGTCATCAGCATAGAGGTGATATTTAAACCCAAAAGATGTTATTAGGTCACATAGAGAGAGTGTGTACAGAGAAAAGAGAAGAGGCCTGGGGTACCCCCACAGAGAGATCAATAGAGGAGGAGGAGGTGTTAGCAGAAGAGACACTGAAAGTATGATGGGAGAGGTAGGATGAGATCCAGGATAGAGCTTTGTTCCGAATACCAAGAGTATGGAGAATATGAAGGAGAAGAATGTGGTCCACGGTGTCAAATGCTGCAGAGAGGTCGAGTAATATGAGCAGAGTGTAATGACATCTGTCTTTGGCAGCATGGAGGGACGTCAGTTATTTTAGTGAGGGCTGTTTCCATGGAGTGAGCAGTGCGGAAGCCAGATTGTAGAGGGTCTAGGAGAGAATAGGTGTTGAGAAAATGGAGCAAGCGAGAGAATACAAGACGTTCAAGGAGCTTAGAGGCAAAAGGCAGGAGGGAGAAAGGTCGATAGTTAGAAAGACAGGTAGGGTCAAGCTTGCTGTTTTTGAGTAATGGTATGACTGTTGCATGTTTGAAGGAGGATGGAAAGGTTCCAGAGCAGAGGGAGGAGTTAAAAATGTGTGTGAGCATAGGGATTATAGTAGGAGCAAGAGGTTTTAGGAGATGGGAGGGAATGGGGTCAAGAGGGCAAGTGGTAGAGGGAGAAGAGGCGATCCCAACTGCCCCATTCTAGCCCTTAGAGGGCAGTGACGGCATCACATTTCCCTCCCCCCAGCGAAACACTGTCCTGTGAGCGGCCCATGCACTATCCCGTGCACCAACCCCTTTGTCAGACATATCTGACATTAACCGCTTCTTAAAGGTTTTCTTCATTAGACCTCCTGCTGAGCAGTAATAGAGTCCAGCGTAGTGCCCCACTCAGTCTTCAGAGCTTCGAGTCTTCGCCTAGGTCACGCTGTTGTTTCTCTGCCTTCTTGCGGCCAGCACGCTCAAACTCCAGGTCCTTCCTCAGGTCTTGAAGCTATCCTTCTATACTTCTATTCTGGCTCAAGGCAGCTGCCAATTCAATTCCTCTCAGGGCCTTCATCTCTTCCCGGTGCTTGCTCTGGGTGTGTGTCAGCGCATCCTTCAGATTTTGGATCTCTGTAGTTTTTGTCGCTAGGATTGCTGCTGCTTCTGTTTTCCATGTCTCTTTCTCCTGGGAGTACTGATTTTTGGTGATGAAGCAGGCTCTCTGCTTCTCCAGCTCTTTCTCCAGCTTGAGATTGTCCTCCTTTATAGCTGTGAGTTGCTGGGACGTGTGTTAAGTTATCCGCTTTAGCTCTAGAAGCCTTTTATCCAACTTCAGTTTTTCAGATTCCATGGTTTGGACATTTTTAGTTTTTTCGTATTCTGCTTCCAGTGATGCTCGGGAAAGGCTCAGGGTGGCCTTCAGCTCATCATGTTGCTCGGCGGGGACCCACTGGGTACTCAGTCGCTCCTGTAGCACTTGCTGCTTTACTTTACCCAGCTCTGTTTTTAACGTGCAGACCTCTCGCTGAGAAACGTCTTGCATGCCGATGTGGCTTTGAACGTCTTGTTGTGACACCTCATAGAACCGTTTCCAGTCAACACTCTTTTGGTCTGACTCACTTGGATTTCTGCTTATGGCGGTATTGGCAGCCTTTGTCATACCAAGGCTAGTAGTCACTCCTATGACGATTGCGCCAAGCGCTCTGTGTTGTAGTCCACCTCTGGACTTTTCTGATGCCATGGGGTAAACTTTCCCTGTAGCTTCTGTTGCACACAGAAGTTGTCCTTTCCGCGGGGCCACATAGGAGTCCTCATCGTCCTCTTCTGAACTGCAAGAACTGTGCTGAACCGTAGAAACCCAGCGCGAACCATGCCCCACAGAAAAGTTACATTCCATTGGTTCCGCATTCCGAGGGCAAACTGCGGCCACATGTCCAAGTTCATGGCATCTGTAGCACTCTATATACCTTCCAAAACTGGGTCGATGTTTTGTCTCCAGTCTACTGGGAACAACGAGACCAGAGTCCCTCCTAGGTGCTGTGGGACTTCCTACTCCTTTACGCAAGTCAATGAGTCCTTGGGGATTCCTATTCGGTTGAACAGTCTTATTGGACCTTCTGGAGCGCAGGAAGGGCGAATCGGAGCACTCATCTGGACTTGTACTCTTTGACATCTCTTCGGCAGTCAAGTAACATTCGACTAAAGCGACCAACTGTTTGGCGTCTTTGGGGTCACTCTGGCTCACCCACTTCTGGATGGTGCAGGGGAGACCCCTCAGGAACCGGTCTATAACGACTCTTTCGACAACTGCAGCAATGGAACATACCTCAGGCTGGAGCCACTTCCTTGCAGAGTGTATAAGGTTATAGAGTTTAGAGCGGGGTGTCTTCTCTAAATCATAAAGCCAGGAATGGAACCGTTGGGCCCGAACCGCGAGGGTGACCCCTAGGTGACCCCTAGCCGTGCCATAATCTCCGCCTTCAGGGTGTCATAGTCTTTAGCTTGCTCGGGCTCTAAGTCATAATAGGCTTGTTGTGAGTTACCCACCAGGAAGGGAGCAATTATTCCCACCCACTCTTCAGCTGGCCACCCTTCACGTACTGCGGTGCGCTCGAAGATTGACAGGTACGCCTCAACGTCATCGTCCATTGTCATTTTCTGAATGAGGTGCGTTTTTACCTGGTGAGCGACCTGTGGGGCCACTCTAGGCTAGGCGGTAATTTTCTCTCCCAACACTCGGAGCTCCTGGTGTAGGTGAAGTTGCGCCTCGTTTTGCTCTTCTTTTAGCGTCTGATGTAGGGACAGCGTCATCTGCTGTACTAACGCCGCCGTACTTTCAGTTTGTGACTTTGTCATCTGTAGCAAACTCTCAATATAGGATTTTGAATCTCCTTTTGGGTCTTTGCCAGTTGCTGCAAACCCCGCATTAAAATTGCAGAATTTTCTGTTTGTTTGTACTGAAGTGAGGTCAGAAATTGCTCAATTTTCCCCTTTCACTGCCTTGTGAACTGCCCGCGTTAAACTCCACCAATTGTGTCTATATACCTCCAGAAGCTACGTTGTTCAGCATCTTAGCGGCTCCTGTGCCCTGCACCCTGGCATCTCAAGCTGGGAGGCTAGCATCTCAGCTAGCGCTTTATAGGGAGTGATAGGCTTTAGTCTCTCTAGACAGTGGTCGTGGGGCTCAGCTAATTTTTTAGACCTTTTATAGTGAACCCTGTGGTGGGATTGGCTTCTGTGTGTGGGAACCAAACCAGCCGCCCCCCCACCCTACTCTCCTCTTCCTCCCCACTCCTTCTTTCCACCCCTCCCTTCTCCTTCTTCTCCTTCTTCCTCCCTCCCCCCCATTCCCCCTCTCCTTCTCCCCCCCATCCCCCACTCCTCCACCCCCCCTTTTCTCCTCCCCCTCTATCCCCTCTCTCCTCTTCTCCCTCCCCTCCTTCCTCCCCCACCCTCCACTCTTCCTCCCCCACCCTCCACTCTTCCTCCCCCTCCCTCCACTCTTCCTCCCCCCCCCCCACCTCTCCTCCTCCCTCTCCACACCCCCCCTCCCCCCCTTTTCCCTTAGATCCTTTTTATTATGTGTGTGCATATGGGAGACCACAGTTCTGGGGCATGATCATGAGCGGAGGCCGCTACGCACAGTCCCTTGTAGCGTGTCCAGAGCCTCTCCGCATCTGTGCCCCCTCCAGTCTCCCTGTTCGGGAGGGAACTCGCATTGCAGCGCTCCTCGGCGACCATCTTGGTGAGGGCAGTAAGCGTCCCCACTTCCTCCCTCTACCGCGCAGGCGCCAGGGATCCCGTGTGTGGCAGCGCTCCTTGGCGGCCATCTTGGTGGGGGCAGTAAGTGCCTCCGCTTCCTCCCTCTACTGCGCAGGCGCCAGGGATCCCGTGCGTGGCAGCACTCCTCGGCGGCCATCTTGGTGAGGACAGCAAGCGCCTCCGCTTCCTCCCTCTACTACGCAGGCGCAGGGGATCCAGCTCTCGCGGGAAGATGGCACGAGGTGATGACGTCACTGGACAAGCCCGCGAAGATAAGTGAAGTTCCCGCGCGGCTCGGGGAAGGAGCAAGGGAAGATGGCTACCGGTCCAAAAACGTGAGAAGGACTTGCTGCGTTGTAGGGCGCGATTCCCCACTCTAGGGACTGGTGAGGGCTGCGGAAGGGGTCCCAAACGGTCCAGAGGTCATGAGGGGCAGTGTTGGGGTTGGTCCAGATAGTAGATTCCGGTGTCCGTGGATAGCGGAGGGTCTTATATACAGGGCTCAGTGCATCAGTCGTGGATTAGTTCATGACTGCGTGGGGGCGCCATCTTTAGCCACCGCATGGCGAGGGGGACTCTGTGTTGATCCCAGGACCCTCCTAAGAATCCCTCAGTGTCCTCCATATTTTTGAGGGTATGTGCCACTCCGTTTTTAAAGACCATGAGGGCACATGGGAATAGCCAGCGATATCTAATCCCTTTATCTCGTAGCGTTCTGGTAACTGGGGCCATTGCTCTCCGTATTGCTAGCGTGGCAGGTGACAGATCCTGATACACTTGAAATTTTATTTTCTCAAACTCCACCACCTTCAGTTCCCTTGCTATCCGGCATGTTTCTTCTTTGGTGCGGTAACAGTGGAATCTAAGCACCACATCCCTCGGGGGGTCTCCTGGTTGAGGTCTTCCCCTCAGCGCCCAGTGGCATCTGTCTAGAACCAGGTCTCTGGCAGCCATGTCTGGGAATATATGTTCTAGCCACCTCGAGGTGAATTCCTCTGGGTCTGTTATAGCTTCTGGGACCCCTCTCAGCCGTATGTTACAGCGCCGGTCGCGGTTCTCTGCGTCTTCAATTTTATCTTCTAGGGAAGTGATCTGTGCCTTTAGGGTGGATATTTGTGTCTGCATTTGTACTGTGGTTGTAGCAGTCTCATCTGCCCTGGATTCCAAAGCGGCCGTGCGCTCCCCCAGTGCATCCACATCTTTCCGAAGTGCCCATAGTTCAGACTTAAAGAATTATTTCATATTGCTGCAAAACTCCTTCATGTCCTTATGTCTCATTACAGCCATATCGTCTGGTTCTTCAGGTGAGGAGTCCAATTCTGGGTCTGCTGATGCTGTCTGCACTGGAGACTCAGGTGTGTCAGCCCTGGCAGCCTCTTTGCTCTTAAAATAAGTAGACACCGGCTGTGTTTTTTTCCTTAAAGTTTTGGTTGATGCCATCTCTATATATTTAGCCACGTTCTGCAGGTTCTGAATTATGCAGTTACTGTGTTTTTGCTGGAGTTAGATCGGTTTGAAACGGCGGAGGGGATAAAGCTCACACTCTAAGCTGCCATTCACCTCCCTGTCGTGCACGCCTCTCCCCAATACAATATTTAAGCATTTACATGACACGAATATTAACTTTTTTTCACGGCAATTATGGACAATAGGTTTCGTCATAAGAGACTATACTTGGCAAACATATTTTGTTACCCTCTATTAAGGAAACTATTTTCAAAAATATATTTCTATCAACAAATTCCTATAACCCAGGATATGATAAATATACTCACAAAACCGGAAAGCTCTATCCCCTCCCTGGGTTTTTTTTTGTACTCTAGAATATGAACCTCATTCTTTATTTACCAACCAAAAGGGCCATCAACCCTGTATAGTAATTTGACGTTTAGCTACATTTTCAACACAGAGAACCAATATAACATTGCAATATTTACAAAATGCTTATTCTAGAGGCCTAATATAGCATAACTACACTAGCTTATTTGCAAAGTTAAGTGTCCGTGACATAGTCCACACGTGTAACATAAAAAAAAAATCGGTCAGTTCCCCAAACATTTTTTTTTCTTGACTTCCAGTCCATTACATCCTCTGATTTTATTTCAACACCCGCTGCAACCTGCAAATAACTGGACTGTTTCTTCAGCCACTGATGAAACACCCAGACCGGACTCTCCTTGGCTCCACACTGTGGTCCAGAGAGGCGATATCTGGAACTATTCTGACGCAGAGTTGACCTTAGTCGCTTTTTCTTTTCAATCTTTAAACCTTCTAGGCTCTTCTTACTGAGATGTCTCCTCTCATCATAAATCTTTGATTCCCCATTTGGGGCCATTACCAGGCCTTTGGGTTTTGGAGACCTAATTGCCTCTGTATAAACGTAGTCCAATGTCATCAGGATTTTTTATCAAGTTTGTGTTTTCAGGAACTGCCACCCACTTGGCTAAAACATCTTCTGTGGTGGCCTGGGTGTGTTCACTAGTTTGATAATCATCTGGACAACATACATGAAATTGAGGATCTGGATTTTTGAATCCCAGATCAGGGAGTATATTCTCAGTATTTACAGGAGGGTGCCTATCTGTTTCTGGAATAACAGCAGCACAATCAAAGTCAATTCTTTCTCCTTCCTCTTTGTCATCAGTGAGGGCATTGAGTTTACTTTCCCTGGTCTCCTTTTGTGACCGTGTCTCTTTTAGCCTTGGAATCTCTTTCTCCAACTTCATTTTTATACTGTAGCAAATCGTAATATTGTAACAGCATTGAAGATACACGCATAGGAATGTACAGCTTGCTTGGTTAGGAGGTAGGATTGATAGCCAGACTGAACCACTCTAGCAGCTTCTCCCATGTCCTGGTAGCGTCTTTGTTGCTGTCCTTCTGTATTTATTTTTCCACTCAGTGCGGCTGCTAATTCAACTTCTTTGGAGTTGAGTCGCGATTCCATGCCTGTCATCTGTTTCAGAGCAAGGTTTAACTCTGTTTCCTTTTCTCTATTCTTCACCTGCAGCTGCAGGTGCTCCTTCCGGGTCTTGTCCTGCTCCAGCTGCAGACGGGCCCCCTCATTTGCCGTGTGGTCCAGCTTCTTGTGGATATCGGCCATCTCGCTTTCATAGCGCAATGTCAGGCAGACCACCTGACGGATGGACACCTCCTCCCTTTCGGCGCACTATATATCGCGCTCAGCCATCTGCTTCTTCAGCTCTTCCTGCATTTCTAACTTTTCCTGGATCAATTGCTTCTCCACTTTTCCTGCTTGGTGAAGCTTCTTATCACCTTCACTGATCTGGTCAGTCAAGTCTGAATTTTTCTGTGTCAGAATTACATTCTCTCTCTTTAGAGTCTCTAAATTACTCAGGGCATTCTCACAGGTTTCCTTCAATATTCCCAGCTCTGTGTTCAGACCGTGGCCCTCCAGGCGTAAGTGTTGCACCTCTATGCTGAGCGCGTGAACCTCTTGTAGAGCCTTCCAGTATTTCTGTTTTAGGATAGCAATCAATTTGTCAGACTTAATCTGTTTTTCATCCATTGTGGCAATTACGGTGTTGGCCTTTTCCAGACTAGTCATCACCTCTTCCAGCTCACTCCGTAAGAGAGACTCTGTTTTCTTCAAAGCCTCGTACTCTTGTAAAGCTGGGAGTATACACCTCTGTAACTCGGCGTTTGCTTCTCGCTCCTTCATCAATCCCTGCCACAGGACTTCATAATCATGGCGGGCAGCTTGGAGGGCAGAAACCAAAGCCTCTTTATCCTGGATCAAGGATTCAGCTTCCCTTTGCTCCTCCTTTTCCTTTGCCAATGTTCCTGTGACAATTCTGCCGGTCACTCTGGTCTGCAGCACATCTCGGCGTCTTTCTGACGCATGTCCTGACAGCGCAGGTTCAAGTGGCTCGGTCACTTGCCCTGTGACTTGAGGAACAGTTTTCTTTTTCTTCTTCTTTCTCTTTGCTATATTAGCTCCAGAGATATCAGTGGTACTGGGCACACACTCACTGGTAGCTTCCACATCTTGCTTGCACTCACAGGGCGTTGCTTGCATTTGCAGCTGTTTGTCTTTGAAAATTTGGGGGCACACATCTTCCATGTGACCTACTTCATGACAGGCCCAGCATACTAAATTCATCTGTGGGTACGGCTCTCTTCCAGGGGCCACATACGAGTCGTCATCATCCTCATCATCATCGTATGGCCTGAAGGGACACTGTTTTTCATGGTTATGTACGTTACAAAACAAACATTTGACGTCGGCCATTTTAGAAACCCGACAGGAACAACTTGCTAGCTGCAATTTTTACTTTCTTCAGCAAAATATTTTGGTTTTCTGTTTGGGTTCAGGGTGCTATTGCATCCACACTTCGCACATTCTCTGTGTATGCTGGAAGCACAACTGGTTATACACAGTGGGACAGACTTCACTCATAGCATCTGTACTTTTACTTCGGCTGGGCGGCCATTTTAAACCCCCGCATTTATTTACAAACCCACATTCTCCAACATATGTGACAAACGCCCCTCTTTTGTAGCGCTGACGTCTGTCTGGGTTCTTCCCGACACAGTCTTCTAGGGTTAATTATACAACAAACAGGATCATGCAAAGTATTATGTTGCTTAACTCAGGCTTCTGCCTGCTTTATTTTCATCCAAATAAGGGACTGCAGCTTTAACATGTGTAGGCAGGAGGCACTCAGACATTAACCTTCAGTGGTTTACTCATATCAGTGTTATAGCATTTCACACAGTGTCATTTTTAAGAACCAAACCAAATAAAAAAAACAAAATCCTATCCCATTCAGGGATCTAACTACATAGCAGAATCAGCCTCTCTAACTGCTGCTGGGCCAACTAACCTGGTTCTCCAGTTTAAAACAATGCCCTCTCATTTAGGGTCACTAGATAAAGCATACAGTCTTTTGATACGGCAATAAACATGTGTTTGTCTTATCTGTTCGTGGTGGGAACTCGGTCCCAAGTGTCCAGGCAAATACTCTGGTACTGTGATACTTGAAGGGGCCGTCAATGAACTGGATGCAGGGGTGCAGTGAAAACCTCAGTCTCCAGGCTCTAAGAAGAGAGACTGAAAAGCAACCATCTTTGCTCTAAATACCTGTGCTAGTGATTAGGAAAGCAGCTGCGGGAGAACTAGACACATTGTAATCTGTGGTCTGGATTTTCCATCCACCAGCCTGAGTAAATGTGAAGCTGTGGAGTGGATCATTTTGTACTATTCCTGCACTTTCTGACCTAAAATGGGGCAGATAGCTGCCTAACATCTTTGGACTATGTCACTATATAATATATATAAAAATGGTGAGTAAACAAAGTGACAAAAACCCTCCACAGGAAAGCAAATATAGCTGTATGCTCATCTGCATGTCTTAGGCAGGTCTGCAACCCCGCCTTTCCCCATTATCACCCCGCATACAGCACTTCCACTGCAGCAAGGGATTCTGGGAAATGACATGCAAATGAGCACACAGTGTCACTTTTTGCCTCAATAACCATTTTAACATGGTTCCCTATAGGCTTAAACTTGCTGCATGGTCACAGCTTTGAGCACAGCCAGGGTTAAGGTGCATACCCAGAAAACCACCCACAGACAGCTGTTTCGACCTTGATGGGTCTCATCAGTGTGGGGTTGATTTTACTGGGAATGCAAGAGAGGCTATGGGATAGGCTAAACCATAATACTGAGTTAAGTTATGGTGAGTAAAAAAAGTGACAAAAACCCTCCACAGGAAAGCAAATATGCAAATATAGCTGTATGCTCATCTGCATGTCTTAGGCAGATAATGGGGAAAGGCGGGGTTGCAGACCTGCCTAAGACATGCAGATGAGCATACAGCTATATTTGCATATTTGCTTTCCTGTGGAGAGTTTTTGTCACTTTTTTTACTCACCATAACTTAACTCAGTATTATGGTTTAGCCTATCCCATAGCCTCTCTTGCATTCCCAGTAAAATCAACCCCACACTGATGAGACCCATCAAGGTCGAAACAGCTGTGTAGCTGAGACTGTGCCGCCTTGGCCCTGGATCATCGCCCCTTCGGGGGCTTAAGATCCTTGCTGCTTTTGGGGGGGCACGCCATCTCGAGCGACGGGAGGCGATCGGGAGCGAGAGAAAGTGAAGGGCCGGCGCCTTTGCCTTGTGGGATCGCCTGAAAGGGCTTAACCCACCAGCTGCAATTAGGGCGCCGCACCTGACCTTAAGAAGGAGAGAATGGCGGCAGGAGCCCATTTGAGAAACACCATCCGACTGGAAGTCATGATGGAGGAGCGAGACCGGGCGGGTCTGAGCTTTATCGTGGAGGAGCTGTTATGGAAGATCGGTGTGGACAAGGCAGAAATACTGTGCCTGCAAGACTTCCCTCGTCAGGGAACCTATGATTTGACCTTCTTCCAGGAAGGAGTCTGCCTCAACGTCTTTGAGAAGCTGAAAGGAATGTCGGATGATCCTGAGATGATAGGAATTCGGCTTATACCAAGCTTTTTGATGGAAGAGAGACCAGTAACGGTTCATGTCTATAACCCATGGGTGGATAAAATGGAGATCCAGATGTTTTTGCGACAGTATTGTACCACCATCAGGGGTGGAATTGACTTACATAACGCTTATGGGATCTTTAATGGAAAGCGAAGGTTTTGGGTGCGTTTTAGACCAGATCCCAAGGGAGTGGGAGGCGTGAAGCACCCTCCCTCCAGTTTCAGAATCGGAGCAAACCGAGGGTACCTGAATTATCCAGGACAGCCAAAGTATTGCAGGAGGTGTTTCCAATATGGACATACACAAGACGAGTGTAAAAAAACAGACGTGGTATGTCGGAATTGTGGAGAAGAAGGCCACACGGCGGCGAGCTGTGCGCTCCCCAAAAAATGTGACCTTTGTGGTATTCGGGGGCACTTGGCACGACAGTGCACAAAGAAGAGGACCTATGCACAGATGGCAAGGCGGGAGGGGGAGGCGGGTATGGAACAGATGCTATTTGATGTGGGGGAGGACACACATGATTTTGAAACTGGACAGGAAAGACGAGAAAGAGATGCCCAGGAGAAAAGGGAGGAAGATCTTTTCCTTGACTCGGTTGCCAAAAGCATTGGTGGGGAGAAGGAAAGGGGAGACGTTGATCAGACTGTGGGTAAGGGTGGGGAAACAGGGGGAGTAGAAGTAGAAACCCTGGTGGTGGGGAGTCCGAGTTGGGCAGAAAGTATGGAAATACAAGATGTACAAGAAAAGGGGGAGATTTCCCAAGAGGAGGTGGAGGAAATGGAAGTAGGAGAGAAGAAATCACAAAAACGGAAAAATCAGCAAAGAAAAGAGGGTAACCAAGATAGAGAGGAGGAAAGTAGAGGAGGACCCAGGGAGAAGGTTGAGAGGGTATGTGGGGAACAGGCAGAGGAAGTACCAAGTAAGAGTACTTTACAGGAGAAAATGCTAGAGTTTGAGAAGGCAGTAGGGGAGGTAGAGTTTTGGACAATAATTTTTAGAAAACAACATGTAGGGAGTACAGAACAGCAAATAATAGAGAGGCTAGACAAACTAATGCATCAAAGGAAAAACATTACAAAAGGGGAATACGAGGAATTGAAAAAAGAGCATAAACAGTGGGTGGAGATAAAGGAGGGCAGAGCAGTCCCAATCGAAGGAGAAGAGGAAAAGTTTTTTATTGGGAGAAATTGAGGATATTAGTGAGGAGGAGGATATTAGTAAGAAGGAGGATATGCGGGAGGAGAAGGAAGTGAAAAATCAGGTAAGGTCCCCAGAGGTGACCCTTGTAAGCTTGGCAGAGGTGACAGTGGTGGAGGAGACCCCGGAAAGTGGTATGCCAGTTAAAAGGGAGCATGAGGATAGTGAATCTAAGGGAGACCCAGGTGTTGTAGAAACAAAAACTCTGGGAATTGCACCGGTAATAGCTGGGAGTAGTGGGAGTGATTGGGGAGAGATCTCCTCGTCCGAAAGTGGAGGAAGTAGAGAGCAAAGAATAGAAAGGAAAAAAGAAGAGGTGGGAGGGATAGAAGGGGTTAGTAGCAATGGATGTGAATCTTCAGAGGGGAGCCAGGGTAAGAGAGGGTCACAAAGGGGGTCAAAGGAAAGTAAGCAAGAGGCAAGGGGGTTAGAGGCACCAAAACGAATGGTGAGTGGAGCAAGCAGGAGTGAGAGTGAAGGAGGGAAAATGTCAGCAGGAGAAAAGGAAGGTAAAAAGAAACAACAGGGGGAGAAAATTAAGGAATTGGGTACAGAATCAGTAAGTGAGGGTCAGGGAAGACCCATAGAGTTAACGGAGGAACAAATAAGAAGACGGCGGTTAGACAAGGCTGCTGAAAGAAAGAGAAAAAGTCAATATAATGTGATCATAAAAGAACATGGGAGGTTAACAAGGATGTTAGCAGACATAAAACCGGGAGAGGAGTTAGAGACAGTAGAGGTTTTGAAAAGGACGTTAATATCGTATGAAGCGGGATTGGGAGCTAGACCGTGGAAGGCATATCCAGATGTTTATTGGGATATAAGAAAATTTACGTTGGGATAGATGAATGTAAAGTTTATTACAGAACTTTAAGATTGGGTGGGGGTTATTTGTGAGTTTGGAGATATATATGTTTTATTGCGATTATGCTTGGGAATACCCAATGTTGTAACAGTTATTTCTGTGGAAATAAAAACCTTAAAAAAAAAAAAAAAAAGAAACAGCTGTCTGTGGGTGGTTTTCTGGGTATGCACCTTAACCCTGGCTGTGCTCAAAGCTGTGACCATGCAGCAAGCTTAAGCCTATAGGGAACCATGTTAAAATGGTTATTGAGGCAAAAAGTGACACTGTGTGCTCATTTGCATGTCATTTCCCAGAATCCCTTGCTGCAGTGGAAGTGCTGTATGCGGGGTGATAATGGGGAAAGGCGGGGTTGCAGACCTGCCTAAGACATGCAGATGAGCATACAGCTATATTTGCATATTTGCTTTCCTGTGGAGGGTTTTTGTCACTTTTTTTACTCACCATAACTTAACTCAGTATTATGGTTTAGCCTATCCCATAGCCTCTCTTGCATTCCCAGTAAAATCAACCCCACACTGATGAGACCCATCAAGGTCGAAACAGCTGTCTGTGGGTGGTTTTCTGGGTATGCACCTTAACCCTGGCTGTGCTCAAAGCTGTGACCATGCAGCAAGCTTAAGCCTATAGGGAACCATGTTAAAAATGGTTATTGAGGCAAAAAGTGACACTGTGTGCTCATTTGCATGTCATTTCCCAGAATCCCTTGCTGCAGTGGAAGTGCTGTATGCGGGGTGATAATGGGGAAAGGCGGGGTTGCAGACCTGCCTAAGACATGCAGATGAGCATACAGCTATATATATATATATATATATATATATATATATATATATATATATATATATATATATATATATATATATATATATATATATATATATATATATGTATGTATATATGTATATATGTATATATGTATATATGTATATGTATATATATATATATATATATATATATATGTATATATATATATATATATATATATATATATATATATATATATATATATATATGTATATATATATATATGTATATATATATATATATATGTATATATATATATATGTATATATATATATGTATATATATATATGTATATATATATATGTATATATATATATATGTATATATATATATATGTGTGTGTGTAGAGGTATCAGTACCGTGTTAGCCGGGCTTCAATAATCAAAAAATAAATAGATGATACCGTTCTGTGGCTAACGAAATGCTTTTATTTGTGCGAGCTTTCGAGATACACTGATCTCTTCTTCCGGCGATGTTACAATGAATGAAGCAAGGATTACTTAAAAACAGTGTCTCTTGGAATGTTATCTGTGCTGGTCCTTCCCCTGGTGTGGATGAGATTTATGGCTGGAGGTGTCAAAGGGTAACTGAAAGCAAGTGAAGAAAGAGTGTGTATGTGTATCAGTGTGAATAAAAATGAATGGAGAGCCCACAGTATAAACAGTGCTCTACACAAGGTGTGTGTGGAGTGAGAGGGGATATAAATGGTGTGGGTGGGTGTGGAAATGTGAGAGTTTGTAGCACAACTAAAAGTGTGTGTGGATACTATGTGGTCCCTGTTGGTGTATAGGGATGGAAAAATAAGGAGTATTAGTATGTGTGAGAGACAGCTGTGTGTGCATACATATAGCACAGTATGTACATACATGGCCTTTAGCGCTCATGGGAAGAGAGTTCGCTAGTGTCAGTAATGACTCATAAAATTTCGATCTCTGTTTAGGCCACTGCTAAGTGTCCCGAACAGTTGCATAAATTTGTATTCATGCAACCGTCTCTCTTTCGGGGTTTTAAGATTACCTTTGAGTATGGCAACCCTCAGATCGTTCATCTTATGGCCATAAGATGAACGATCTGAGGGTTGCCATACTCAAAGGTAATCTTAAAACCCCGAAAGAGAGACGGTTGCATGAATACAAATTTATGCAACTGTTCGGGACACTTAGCAGTGGCCTAAACAGAGATCGAAATTTTATGAGTCATTACTGACACTAGCGAACTCTCTTCCCATGAGCGCTAAAGGCCATGTATGTACATACTGTGCTATATGTATGCACACACAGCTGTCTCTCACACATACTAATACTCCTTATTTTTCCATCCCTATACACCAATAGGGACCACATAGTATCCACACACACTTATAGTTGTGCTACAAACTCTCACATTTCCACACCCACCCACACCATTTATATCCCCTCTCACTCCACACACACCTTGTGTAGAGCACTGTTTATACTGTGGGCTCTCCATTCATTTTTATTCACACTGATACACATACACACTCTTTCTTCACTTGCTTTCAGTTACCCTTTGACACCTCCAGCCATAAATCTCATCCACACCAGGGGAAGGACCAGCACAGATAACATTCCAAGAGACACTGTTTTTAAGTAATCCTTGCTGCATTCATTGTAACATCGCCGGAAGAAGAGATCAGTGTATCTCGAAAGCTCGCACAAATAAAAGCATTTCGTTAGCCACAGAACGGTATCATCTATTAATTTGATTTTATATACAGTAGCGACAAAGTTTATTCGAGCAAATGCCGCTCGGCAGGATGCGTGGCGGCAGCGTGGAGAAGCGTTGGGAAGCGGCTCGTTCGCGTGACGTCGGTGACGTCACAGTCAAGCGTGCGCCCGGCTTCCCCGGCTTCCCCGGCTTCCCCAG